>NC_141930.1:15724259-16027289 GCF_057802395.1 Ceratotherium simum simum
AATATTGAAAATATCTAAATTATTTCCATAGAGCATGCAATAGAGAGACAAACTTCTTCTTAGGGAGCAGAATTGTCTTTTGATAAGCAAAATACCTAAATAATGTCTTTAGTTGTGAATAATGAAGCCTCTTTCTTCTTCCTTTTCACTCACTCCACCAGCCCACGCAAAGACAACTCTGGATTAAAATGAAGGAAGAAGAAGAAATGTCAAGGATTTCCCAACATGAAGACTTTAAGAATCTGGAGGACTGGAGACAAGGAAAGAGGCACCCACAGAGACAGGCAGATAGACAATCAGACGCAGACAGAGCCTGAAATGGAGGAAGACTAAGAGACCAGGAAAGAAATGAAGGATCCTGGGGTGGGCACAGCTGTGCTCAATAGGACAGACAATGAGGAGTTCTTGGAGACAGGAAGAGCTGAGGGGGTTTTAATTGCACTTGCCAGATCCTCCAAGTATTCTCTGAAAAGCGGTTTATTTTATTATGTGTAAATTGTTACCCAATAAAGTTGATTTTTAAAAATTATATGTGTATTACGATCTTAATTTTTATAAAACACAATATGTTAGAAAAACCTGGAAGGAAATACCAAAATACTAGCAGTGGTTATTTCTTAGCAGGATTGTAAATGATGCTTATTTTAAAGAGCCTTGTGTTTTCCAGTTCCTACAATAAGTATACTGATTTTTTTCATAATCAGAAAAAGTAAAATCTTCCTGAAAGACAGCCATTTTCCTCTGAGTCCATGCTCAGTTCTAAACAATGCCGACCAGTTAAAACCTACCAATTTCAAATTAATATCCATTCATGTGGAATTATCCATTTATTGTTTTGATTGCTACACAAGTCCCAATATTCTTCAGAATCTCTGTTTGCTTTTGAATTTAAACACAAATAAAGTGAACGAATAAGTCAATAATAGCATTTGCTTGTCTTGAGGTAGAAAGGGCAACAAATGGAAAGACTGGAGACTCAGGTTTCCAGATGGTTCTGCTAAAGAATTCACGGTGTGGCCTTTGGTGAGACACTTCCCCACCAGGCTGCAGCTTCTTTAGCTATAAAACAAGGGCAGTGAACCAGATCATCTCTAAGGGCCCATCTAGGATTGATATCCTCCATTTTATGTGCCCCTTTGGGGAGGAAAAGAAAGCAAAGCAGAGAAACATTGCTGAGTCATGTTATCATGGCACTGTGATAGAAATCACACCTCAGACGACCCCCTCCTCTCTATTTCATCTCACCCTCTCAGCCTTCTTTCTCCTGCCAATCATGTAGCAGTAAAACTTGTTTTTCACTCCCAACACTTCAACAATTCTGGCTGTTACTCAGATAGTTAATTCTTATTGGGATCTGATTTTTGCTCTGGCACTCAATGAGGGTCTAAATCCTCTCAACTCCAGCAGCAAAACTTCATACGATCTCCTTTGTTGAAAGCTTAGCCTGCCCCTCCCTACTGCATCCTCCCTGCTATTAATAAGTACATGTGGAGCAGCAGCCATGTTGGTCCCGCTTGTCTCACAAAATGACACTGGCATTTCAGAAAACTCTATGTGAGTGTGGGGGGCAGGGGGGCTGAAGTCTTAATGTAATCATACTCATTTTAAGATCTACAGTCATTTATCCTTGGCTTGATTTTCCCAGAAATGACTGGCACAGGAAGCTTTCTCCAAGGGCAGTTGGCTCAAGGCTCATTTGGCCGGTCTTGGGGGATCATTTCAGTTAGAATTTTATCTGCCAAGTCTGTATTTCCTGCTGACTCAGTTTGGATTTTAAATTTCCATCGAGACCACCTGCCTGGTGTTAATTAGTTACGGTTTCTTATATTATATGCAAACTTGTTTTAACGTCTGTGCAATGGCACAGCGGTCTTGGGCTTCTCCCCTAGTTCTACCGTACGTGCAGTATTCTTAGCTGACCCAGCTAGTTGTACTTGAATAACATGATGTAGCCGGGATGGCAAAACATTCAGCAAAAATCTGAAGGTGAGGATTGCAAAATCCTGGTAAATCCCAATTCATATTTTTGTTCTATTCATTGTTTTTTGAAAACTTTGAAACATACATAGTAGAAGAACCTTATAGAGAAACATAAACCTATTGTTTTTAAGGCTACTTGAGATATCTCTGTAGTTTTCACTGATTTATGATATATTTACCAATTGCCAATTATTAAATCAATCTGGTTTCCTCTTACTTTATCAGGAATTGGGGGGAGGAAACGATCTTTTCAGAGTTACTAGCTTTCCTTTAGCATGAAAAATCAAAGGCAAAGAGTTACTTTCCTCCATTGGTGTGAACATACTCTCAAGAAGACATGTTCTGACCAGATAACTTTCAGAAATTTATCCTAAATTTTTCTTCAATCCGTGGTACAAAAGTAAACACAAGCACATTAGAATGGTAGACATAACAGCCCATAGTAAAAAGATTTGGCATTGACACATAAATAAAGTGAGCCAAGAACTTTGGAAGGTATAAGAATCACTTTTCCCCCAGGGGTCAAAAATGAAAATTTCATCTGAGGGAGAGTCAAGAGTCATTGGCTCTCAAACAAGAGCTTGTGTCTGTAGGCATTTTGATCTTAAATCCATTAATCTTCACCTAATTTTGGACCAACATTAAACAGAGGTGGAAAAAATTAACTGATACTGTCATTTCACATTTACTTGAGTTGCCTGTGGTAAGATTTCCTTGTCATGTTTAGAAATGTCCATATGTAGAGCAGTGACAAGGAGAGCCATCTCCACAGAAGTGTTGCTGTTTTTTCACATGCCCTAGACTATCTGATTTTATGTGCTGCTGTGCCAATGACTAAATCAGGGGCTAAAGTGACTGGAAAGAGAGGGAATGGAATTACTTTTCTATCATAACCTAATGGACAATTTTCTGGGTGCTAAGTGTTAAATGGTTTTAGGAAATGATGAAAAGCACCAGCCTCAGGAATTGGAAGGATTCTATTTCTCCAATTGCTCTCTTTTGGATCCACAGATAATCTAGGCTTAGCAGGCAACAGGAAAAACCACCGGCCAGAACCACCTCATCTTCCCCTCTGGGCTTCTCTCCCGAACACACAGCCACGGATGCTTCTGGATGACGGAAGGAAAGAAGCTGTGACATGCAGGTACGATCACTCTGTTGGAGCCAAGTCAGACTGGAAAAAAGCTTGCTTGGTGCCAGATGATAAACATAAACATGTAATATCTAAAAGCAAATGTTCTTTTGTTTTGAACATAATTGAATTACGGAAACGAAATTTTCTGAGGAACATTTGGGAAGGTACAAATACTGACATGTCCTAGACAATATAGTCCATATCTGTTTTTATATATTATGCATGTGAATGCATATGTACATTATATGTATTTTATACATTATGAATATTAACAAATTATGCATTCTTCTAGAGATAACGATAGGCTGTGCTAAACAATTACTTATGCTGTGTTGTAATGAGTGGTACATACTGGTTGGGTGTAGCTATAATAATTCCCAGCACGGTAGCAGTTTCCAACCTGTCAAAATCTACATTCATCCCTTTAATAGAATTTTTGGTTTTTTTTTTTAGCAATGTTGGTATGATTAGAGAGGAAAAGAGCTATTCAGCTAAATTGTAGTACTAGGTACCTTCATTTAATCAATAGTCTCTTCAAGGACAGATATATTTGCTTACGTCTATGGCAAGCGATCAAGCATTCTGTTTCTGTATGCCAGGGGCAATTGTCTGACACATCCATTTTTTGCTGCTCCTGCTGCTCTGGGCTGACTTCTTTTACCTTCTGAGAACTAAAATTTTCCTTTTATGTCATTTGCCTTTGCAATAGGCAAATTTCCTAAATGTCACTTGCCTTTGCAATAATCATCATTTTGCTATCGTTTTTCCTCCTAACTTCCTTTATTCTCTGAATTACTGATCTCAAACTCTTTTAAAATTCCTAATTTGTATTTCCTTCAAACCAAAGGCCAGCGTTGGAATCTTCTATTTACAGAACAAAAGTGCTATCTTCACATTTTAGTACTATTCACTCCCCTATTAAATCAAAAAGTATCAGGTTTGTTACTAATAAAAGAAAATCATTCTTACATTCACTTTTCGAATCATTAAATATCTTGTTTCACACTTTGCTTTAAAGTATGAGGCAAGTAGTTAATTTGTCATAAATAAGGTCCTATTTGACTTAAATTCAACTTGTATTTTAAAACTTTCAGATTAAAAATATCATACTCCCTTTAACAGTCCACCTTAAATTCTTTTTGAAGCAAAGTGAGATGTATATGGGTGGGTGGGTGAGTGGGTAGGTGGATGGATGGACGGACGGACAGATAGGTAGATAGATAGGTAGGTAGGTAGATAGATAGATAGATAGATAGATAGATAGATAGATAGATAGACAGACAGATGTTCCTTTAAAAAATACAGCAGATTCAAGGCCAACCTGGTAGCATAATGGTTAGGTTCACATGCTCCGCTTTGCTGGCCTGGGGTTCGCAGGTTCGGATCCCGGGCGCACCTACACACTGCTTATCAAGCTGTGCTGTGGTGGGTGTCCCACATATAAAGTAGAGGAGGATGGGCACGAATGTTAGCCCAGGGCCCATCTTCCTCAGCAAAAAGAGGAGGATTGGCAATGGATATTAGCTCAGGGCTAATCTTCCTCACCAAAAAAAAAAAAACAAAAAAAACAGCAGATTCAGTACACAGAAAGAAAAAATATCAAAAAACAAAAAACTAAAGGAGCTGCTTGAATAAGTTATACAAGAATTGAATGTTGATGAAGAAGGAAGAGTAAGCTAGAAGAAGACAGATAGTTATTGGCTAAAGGAGGATAATCACAGCATCCATATTTTTAGCTTTAGGGAGGGGAAGACAGAAAGGAGAAGCCACTTGCTATAGACAGCAAATTCTGTCTTAGCCACAAAGAGATTAGTTAGCTGATAGCAGCAGCAAGTAGCATAAAAAAGCCAACCAGCAGCAAAACTACAAGGAAGACATGAGCATGAGAATTTCAAGTATCTGGCAAAAAAACTGTAGCTAGAATCCAGCTTGACACTAAAAGTGATTACACAGCTATAGAAGAAGAAATAAACAGATTTGTACCTCGATATCTGTGTTTCTTTAATTCTTGGTCTATGTCTATATAGTATCACTGAGTTTCTAATTATAATAAACTGTTAAAATATTTAAATTTTCTTAATGGAGAATTCTACTTTTATACCAAAATGAAAACTAATTAGGTATATTAAGTCCCTCTTCTGGCCACACTTGAGGAAGTCCTAGCACTTTTGCCCATGTGTTCTAACCCACGGCACTATGTGGATAGAGGTGACTACTTCAATTGCAGGTAAAGTGTCTAGGCGGATTTAACAGTCTTCCACTGAGCTGGCTTTATGTGACAGCAAATTTTGCAGACAGACATATAAAAGAAAGAATAAATCCTTAGTGCACTATGTAAACCACAGAAGATAACATACTATCTTTTTTTACACTTTGGGATTTAACTATTTATCCTCTATCAAAGGGGTCTTTGAAGTGTTTCTTTAAGAAACAGTAATGATTAGTTTTTACCCATTATGAGTTCTCTAAGTCTCCCTGGTGATTAATACTGCTCATTTTCAAAATAGTTTCTCAGCATGGCCTGAAAACAGACCAACCCACATGGAATCTGAAGCTATGGATACCTTCCTCTAACGACAGGTCAGCTGAGATAACCAGGGTCTCAGAACACATTTTAAGGTTAAAAAGATATTTTTCCTTCAAGGATTTTTTTAAATGAAACAAAGTTTTGTGATTTTTCCAGTTTTGTTTGATACAAACTAAGTGTTCTACAAAAAGCATATATGGCTTTTTAAAATAAAGAAGATAAAAATTGGAAGAATTATTTTTTAATACCCAAATAGAAGTCCAGAAACAATATACGTCAATTATTTCCAAATGCTACTCAGTAAAGCAAAATCGTCGTGACTGGCTGCCTCTCCCTGAGCGAGCTATGGCACGTGCTGCCCCCTCTCTCTCTTCCTGCCTCTCCCTTTGCTCTCTCTTCCTTTCATTCATTCACAGAGCTGTCTTAAAGAACTTAATACACTGTTTATAGGATGTTTTAGGGGGAGAAACACTGGTCAGAGCAAATAGCTAATATATCTAGGATGCTGTAAAAGGTATATAGCTTATTTCTCTGTGTCCAGGGAAAGCAAGCAAAAAAAACTCAATGTAGTCTAATCACTAGTTGTCAAAAAAAAAATAATTCATCTGAATTGTGTCATACTGAATACATCAAAACACCTGAGCAGCCTAAATTTTCACTCATTAATTGGCATCTATATCACATAGAATCAACCTGAGATAAACTTCAAAATTTGGCTTAAACTGTGCATGGTCTTTCATTAAGAAAAACTTAATATCCATACACTAAAACAAAGACAATTCAACCACATGTAGGATTTTTCACTATCTTTTTTTAAAGTACTGTTTTTAGGGAATTTTTTTAATATCTCATGTCTCTAGACTATGAAGCATAAAAAAAAATTCAGTTCCTAATATCTTTTCTTGGTGAAACATAAAACCTTAGTTTTAATCAACTTTAATAGTAATCAAGCAATTTTCCAGGAACCCGACTCAAATGCTCTGCTTAATACATACAGTCCAAATGATTGTATCAATAAAAATCCAGGTAATGTGCTTTATGAATAACAGATTAATATAAGATTTATATAAAACCTAAAGCAATTTCATAAAAGTCATCATTGTTGGGATTTAGTGTGGTTTTATGCTTTTCCTCCATTAATCCTCCAGTAGGTGGGATTTATCTTTTTCTGTGAAATGCATGACAAAATATTTGACTAGTTATCAATTCATTATGAAAGTAGTTACATGGTTTTTCCAATGAGGTTAGAGCAAAATGATTTTGGAATTTCCAGAATTTGCAGAAATGGAAAGAAGCCTGACCAAATTTGAATACTACTCAAGGAGTAAAAAATGGGATTTGATGCCATTTTGAAACGTGTGTGCATATGTGTTTGCCAAGTTTTCTTCTTGCCAGCTGCAAAATTTCCTGAAATGTCGTCCAAATTTGATTAAAGACAGGTTACTCCAAACTCATCCTTTTAAATCTTTCTAATAAAAATGGGTACATTCTTCAATTTATTGACAGAAAAGTAAAATAACCAAAACCAAGTGAAAGGTTGGGACTAATTTCTCTCTTTAGGGAGTAGTAGACTTTCTACCTAGTGTTAGCACAGGGGCGCATAATATGTACTCAAAAAAAAAAAAAGTAATGGCTATTTTACCATGTTTTTCATAACTATCTCATTAAATAAAGTTGCCCCCACAATTTAGTACTTCTATAATGTCAGACTGAATCCTAGAAATACAGATGTGGTAGCCTCATTAGCATCACAGATGTTTTTAGAAGGAACAGAACTAATGTTTGCTTGTTCAAAAGAGGGAAGCCACTGTGGAGAAGCACAATCTGAACTGTATGGAAGATCATTAGATGACGCTGAGCTCCCTGGTCGCCCGACACAGCGCTACCTATGAGGCTACAAAGATGTCAGACAGTGCATGGCCCCTCCAGGCACTCGAGGTTGGATGAAAAGGCAAACCAGTAAACAAGCAATTGTCAAGGGAGAAGCTCTGAAATAAAGAAACATGTGGAATTGCTTAGGATCACTGAGGAAGGAAAAGCTATCACACAGGTAGATGGGTGGCAAGGGATGCAGCTGAGCAGTGAAGGATGAGCAGATCTCTTTGGTTGGACAGGAAACCAAAGGATAAAGAGATACGAATCACAATGACAGAAAGGCATAGAGAGTGAAGTAGCAATTTCCTCATAGACAAGTGAGCCTCTCCTTTGTCCAAACTACCTTTTAGTTTCCCTCCAGAGCAAAGAGCAGATGTTTTTACTGTGCAGTACAGTAAGGATAATGTCTCCCTTTGGAGCACAGTTTGTGTAGGTTTGCTTGCAGTTCATTCTGAAAAGCTGGAGGGCCCTAAGCTCAGTGCTCCTCAGCAGTGACACAAACCCAGTGCATGCACAGCACCTACCTGATCACCCCATGTCATCTCTGTGGGCCTCGGGGTCAAGGGAAACCTACACGATCATGAAGCTCACGTTGCTTGCTGTGCCGTGAGTAAGAAAGTCCTTTGCCTCTGACCCAGGAGACTTGTGTCTTCTGCCAGCATCTATGAAACTGTGGCAGGCAAATTTGTTAGCTTATAAGTAGGGTAAGATCTCAGACTGCTCACAGTTTTTAACAAAGGGATAGTGGTTCCGTCAAGCGAGATGGGAAACAGGAGAACGAAATGGAAATTTAGGGAAAAGATGACGAGTTTAGTTTTGTTATGTTGAATGTGAAGTGGTCATGGATGCAGGGAATTGGCAACACAGGTCTATATTTCAGGAGAGAGGTCTGGGCTAGAGATACATATTTGAAAATTAGACTCCACATGGGAGTTAACACCTTGAGGATGAAGAATAGTATCCTGGTTTAAGTGGTATTTACGGGGATGTGGAATTCTCTAAGGAATACAGAGAAATAGACAGAATGGAATGAGGACAGTGTTTCTCTCAGAAGCCAAGAAAGTGGAGAGTTTCAAAGAGGGAGTAATCACAACTGTAATTAGGAGAGATCCAATAATAGAAAAACTAAAATCCCACTGGATTTGACACCTAAACAGTCACACTATTGTCCCTGCGTGATGTGCTGGTCCCGGATCTGTTGGCCTTCAGATCCGCCCCCCTCACTCTTCCTTTCACTTTGGATCCCAGATGTCTGACCCTGCAGGCTGCACTTCCCAGGCTCCAATGTCAGCTGATTGCCAGGTGGGCTGAGGTTAGCCAATGGGAAGCATTGGTGAGAGATTAAAAGGTGAAGGGAACAGAGAGGCCAGGTATTTCTGCTTCTCCTGTCTGCTTTGGATAGCATGTCTGGCGGTTCCTAGACTGAATCCCCTCCACAGCTTTAGCCCCCAAACAATCCAAGGTTCTTGCCTCCATGGGTAATCCCCAAACCAGGGTCTGACAGCACCATCTTTACTTTGTCCCTCCATTCTAAGTGTGGTAGTGGCTTCCAGCTGTTGTCACCTCTAGAATACCTCACCATCCTCTGTTTGTTTCTCAGTTACTCCACCACCCAACTAATCAATTTCCCTACTATTATATTTTCTTTTAACAAATCATTGAAGTAGTTTCTTTTTGCTTGGTTGGATCCTGACTAGTACAAGTGGGAGGAACAAAAGCCAAATATTATGGGAAAAGAAGACCAATAGTATAGACTTTCAGTGAAAAGGAAAGAGAGACTTGATGGTAGCTAGAAGGTTGTTTTTTTGTTTTGTTTTGTTTTTTAACTCGATACAGGGTTTAGATTGGCTAAGACATGAGCTTGTTTTTAGGCGGAGCAGAAGATGTCTGAAAGGAGTGAGAGAATATGGGTAGAGGAATTGAGGGAGGCTTAATTGATGTGGCTATAAATCATCTTGTAAGTAAGGTAGATGAAATTTTATGAAGGCCTCAGTTTCTCCCAGAAGTTAGAGGCTCTGTTGAGATTGGAGGAAGAAAATGGGCTGGAGGAGAGTGGTGATGGTTTGCAATTCCTCTGTGGGGAGTGGGAGTAGGAGCTGACCAAGGATCTCTGAAAGGATTGATGGGGAATGCAGAGGGCCCAGCTGAGTCAGAGGACAAGGAATTTGAGTGGTACTAAACTGCATAGTTTTATAGTTTGGGGTTTTTCTCCTCTCTGATGTCAGCTGTCCCTGTTAGGGAGCAGAATGGCAAATCCAGGGTTGGGGTCTTGCCAGATGAGCATTGTGGGAGGACAGGACAGCAGGAATTCGAAGGTGAAAAAGTAGTTTGGATGATCCACCAGGGAATAGGGGCAGCATAACCAGTAGAAAGAACGCATAGAGTTGTACAGGTGGGCAAGACCAACTTCCAACCAAACTGTGGAAACTTGGGCAAGTTTTAAGCCTCGGTTCCCTCATCCAAAGAATGAAAATAGTCTCTACCTCAAGAGGTTATGAGAAAACATATATAGAGTGCCTATTAAAGATCCTGACACATATAGAGAACTCAGTGAGGGGCAGTGGAGTTGGACATTTTCACTAATCAGATCTCTATTCAATTTTGAGATCTGTAGATCTCTCTTTGAGGATGAGTCTCAATGAGAAAACAATTCTGAGACTGCCCTGAAACATACAATATGGGGTTCCCAAACAAACCCATTTCAAGCCCCTCTGTGGCTCCAAATCACCCAGGAAGATTCTGGTGATCCACCCTCTTCTAGAGAGAATAGAACTGTTTGAGAGCTCAATGTTAAGACTTGAATCTATATGGAAAACAAGTCTCTGGAGAGCCAGAGACCGGCGAATTCAGCTGGGGCACAAAAATAGACCAGGTATGGAAAGAGATCCTCCCGGGACTAAAAGCTGAGACTTAGACCTGTCGGAGGCATCTGGGAAAACAATCACAGACATACTGTCTAAAATCCAACAGAACCAGGGCTCGGGGCATCTCTCATCCTGGAACTTATTTACAACTAGTCACAAAGTGATCACCCGATCTGCCAATCACTCAGGCTCCTAGTTCTCTGCTTTCTGCCTTCCTACCGACTCCTTTTCTTCTCATTACCCTAACAGATGGAAGAAGATTCCCTATAGAGCCATCATTTTCAGATGCATCAGAAGATAGGAAATCTATGTCAGCCAATTTTATTACCTCTAACAAGTTGTTCAGGGATAAAATTATTGCCTGTAATGAGCTTTTTGGAAATAAGCTTGTGGTCTTATTTCACATAAATAACCACCTTGGTTCTCATTTCTACAACAAATTAGAGTTAAATGAGCTAAACAATACTATAAATGTACCTATTTTCACTTGCTCTCGGTTAAAAAGAAATAATATCCTCAAATATTTGAAACCCTACAAAGCAGAGAATTGCTAATGATTATATCCTCATTCCTGTAGGAAGTTCAATGATAGGAAAATGCCACATGTCATCACTAATTCCTAGGAATCAGAGAGAAAATAGACAAAAGGCTTAATGAACAGATGAAGAAAGAAAACTAGTAACTGATGTTTCTGGCGAGGGAATATGACAGTCAACAGAAGGGCTACTGAGCAAATCTCCTTACAGATCAAAAATACTAAAAGCTTCACCCAGAGTCAACAAATGCCACTTCTGGGGAGAGGCGTCTTTGGGGACAGATCTGTTAACCATCAGCGGGCACGTTTCATCTCACCGCTCGCTCACTCGCTCACTGAGGGCAAGTTAAAGAAGGCTTTGTGTCCCCGCCTGCCAGCAGAAGCTGGAGCTCCGAGAAGCAGGAAGGCCCGGTGCTGCCCTCGGGCCCGGGACCGATAACACACACACACATACAGTATGTGTATGAAACACACACGGCACAGTCTTCAAACGCTTTCCCTCGAGCTATTTCCCTGCATTTTAGAAATCGCGAAAGACGAGGCTGAGTCAACTGCGTCAGAAAAATTGACAGAAAGACTTCTTTTTCAGTTTTGTATTTAACATAGATTTTCCTGTTCAGCAAAGTCAGAACGGCTTGATATCCTTTCCAAAAGCCGTGGGTCTTACTCTAAAGAGAACAATGTGCAGTAAGGAATTTAAAAATTAGTCTGACAGCTAAGTGTCTTCACAGCATGACCAGTTAACACGATGCACCTTAGTGTCTTCCAAAAACACTGAACATCTGCTTGATGCTCGTCTTAGTGTGTGCTATAAAAGGCCACCAGGTTTCTCCGGGAGCAATGATGGGGACAGAGAGGGTAATATGGGGGGGCTGTTCTGGGGACGTGGCAGGCGCTACTGAACCCACTCTCGGGTGAAGATGTGCAGCTCTAATCATCACACTGTGGGAAAAATGCTACTAACGTTGAAAAGGTACAGCAGAGGGCAGACGGAATGACTCGGAGAGTCCAGAGCGAGGACCATATGTTGACCTCACTCTCTCCTTGCAATCAGTGGTAGTAAAGCCCCCAACAAGAGGAACCTCCTAGAGTCTTTGCTTACAAATCTCAGCATAGGGCAGAAATGGTCCTTCCGAGCTCCTGGATGTTTGGGGAAAATTTTTTTAACACCTGGTCCTAAAACTCATTCAAACTGACCCATGTGTCAGTCAAAATCCAATCCTTTTATAGCATCAAAACAACGCCTTTGATCCCTACATTCTTATTAACTCTTTAAACCAGAATGTAAGAAATAGGATATTTACCAAATGTTACAAAGCAGAAAACTGACCTCAAAACCAAGACAGCAGCAGAGTAACCTGGAATGTTCCTCTATTACATTTTAGCACACTATGCTGTTTATTAACACTGCACTTGAATCAGTTATTTTTTTCTTCCTTGGTTTCCAGGGTAACCAGTTCATTTGGTGGCAGGGAGGTGGAAGGGGGGCACAGGCAAGAAAAAGAAAAGTTTTTAAGTGATGCCTACTGTGAAGTCAACCAGAAGGAATTTAATTTGCTGCGGCGGTGCTACAATACCGAGAGGGTGTTCTCAATCAGAGTCCTTTCTGATTGTTTCTGACCTGGTAATTTGAGGAGAGTTTCCTCATAATAGTGCCTTTTTCTCACAGCAGGCACTTTTGAATCCCACCTGTAAATCAGGGTTGTCTATAGGGATTTGTCTGTCTTTTCCCTCCCCATCTCTTTTATCTCTACCTCTTTTTCAGTTATTTGTGAAAATAAAATAGTCCTCCTAATTCTTTTATGTGAAAGAAGATTGGGTTATTATACCCCAAAAGTGGCACATTAATTTTGATCAAACAATTTACTCATTGAAATTCAATCTCTAAGATATTTACCGTATGTTCTACTTTGCAAAGAAAAATGTTCATCTGAAATTCTTGGTCTATAAGATAAAATACTGATGTTATTTTAAATTAATATTTAGCCTTTACTTCATGCTCCTGGCCTAGACAGAAGCATGCTACATATGCAGGTGAATTAGGTTATATACATTGTTTAATTTTCTCAACTTATAGTTATTTCTCCAACTAAATATAAAGATGAAGTATTTAACTTTTATTAATGTAAATGTATATTATAAAATTACCCTGCTGTATCAATCTGCATTAGAACTAATTCTGTATTTGTATCTCAAGTAAATTTTAAATTGAAGTTGTTAAATGGTTTGACTTCGGATCACAGAATCAAGCTTTTTAAAAAGCATATGTATACACACCCCATAATTTAATAGTACTTACAATGGAAACGACTTGAATGTCCAACTATACTGGGTTGGTTAATAAACTATGATTTATCCATACAACAAAGTACCATCCAGCCACAAAAATGATAATGTAGAACAATGTTCAATGACAAGGAAAGATAATGCCATCACAAACAAGAGAACACCAAAAATTACAAAGGAGTATGTACAAGATCCCATTTCCATTAAAAAAATATTTGTATCCTCACACATGCATAGGACACAAAGGCTGAAAGAATTTATCAGATTAATGCTAGTCATTACCTCTCAGAGATTAAATTATGAGTGATTTTTGTTTGTTCGTTCTTTGCTTGTCAGCCCCCAATCCCATCCCCCATCCCCAAATTTTACAAGAAATGTGTTGAATTAAAAAATCAGTTATTTTTCAATAGTAATTACTTTTCTAATGAAAATCAGGAGAATCGTCAAATACTAGCAAGAGACCCATTTACATATAGTGTAAGTAGGGGACAGCCAAACCAACTGATTTTAACAAAACCTCAAAAGGTTAGAAATGAGTTAAAATGTGTGACAAACCGAGATATGTGCTGAGCTGACGGGAAATTGCCTGCATTACTTGGGAGATAATTTGATTACTGTAGACCTAAGGCTCCTCTCACTTTTTCTCTCCTCGGATACCTCAAGGGCATCCCTTGGATTGCTTTCTGGGACTAGGTTCAGAAACAGCAAGTAAAGAGTGCCAGGGATGTATCATGCTCTTAACCTTATAGAAAAACTGATTGTCATTATTCGTGATGACCATTTTGATAAAATTTTATGTGTCCAAGGCGTGCTGTAAATTTCTTTGTCAAAAAGCTATAGTTGTAATAAAATAAGCACTCAATAAATACTTATGGATTAAATAAATTACTTCTAAAAATGTCCTTTTTGAAGAAAAAATATTATTTACAAAATATTTAGCATCACAGAAAGGAAGGAAGGAAGAAAGAAGGGAGGGAGGGAGGGGGAGAGGGAGAGATGGGAAGGGATAAAAATGTCAAAGAAAAGCAAGGTAAAGGAAAAATAAAATTTGAAGGAAGATAACCAGAGGTGAGATTAGCATACCCTAATACCCCACACATTTGATAAAAATGAGCCATAAATTTATATTGAAGCTTCTTAGTAGCCAAAGACACAAATGAAACACAATCAGTTCTGTAATTCATAATATTTCTAAAATAAAAAGAAGTTAGAGGGGCCGGCCCAGTGGCACAGCAGTTAAGTGCGTGCTTTCCACTTCGGCGGCCCAGGGTTCGCCGGTTTGGATCCCGGAGCAGACTTACTCACCCCTCATCAAGCCATGCTGAGGCAGCATCCCACATAGAAGAGCTACAACTCTACAACTATGATACACAACTATGTACTGGGGCTTTAGGGACAAAAAAAAAGAAAAAGAAAAAGAGGGAGATTGGCAACAGATTAGTGCAGGGCCACTCTTCCTCAATAAATAAATAAGTAAATAAATAAATAAATAAAAAGTAAAAATAAAAAAAAGAAGTTAGAAGCACCACAGAAACAAGAGGGCAATTTCTCCCTTGAACCCTTAATAAGAATGACTATGTGATGTAGTGAGCAACATTCTTGACAACAGCCCCCACAGCGCATGTGTGCTTTATGGTCCACAGTGTAGGTTGACAGTAACACCCCAATTCACAGTTTGTATATGCAACTTGGTTAGAGGATGGAAAAGTGAACACAGTGGTCCAGGTTCACAGCTCAGTGATTTGGCTTAATCTTAGGATAGATTTTTTCATATGCAGGAATGCATGAAATACATATCTTTTTAAATGCTCCATTATTAATTCTGTCAACCAAACTTTGCAAAGCAGAGTGCTACAGTAAACTTGGTATGCCATGCCCTAACACCAAGTGGAGGCTGCTATTTTATATTTATAGTCAAAAGCAGACTTGCGTGTTTTAACAGTGTGCTAAATGAAAGGTTGATATCCTTTTCTTTCATTCATTCATTGGGTTAATTAAAAGTAATTCACAAACATTTATTGAATCTTTCTTATTTCTCAGAGATTTGTCTACGTGATAGGAAAACAGAGGGGACTAGGTGGGCTTGGCCACTCTGGTGTCCTCATGGCAGTGACAATGCAATCTAGAGCAGGGTTCCTCAACAGCGGCACTATGACATTTGGGGCTGGATAATTCTTTGTTGTGGGGACTGTCCTGTGCATGATAGGAAGTTTGGCAGGATTCCTGGTCTCTATGTACTGTGTACTAGTAGCATCTCCACCAGGTGGGACAAGCAAAACTGTCACCAGATCTTGCCAAATGTCCCCTGCAGAACCACCGATCTAGAGAGAATTTAACACAAGAGAGCCACGATGAATCCTTTCAGAGAAAGAAGTAGGGGGTGCTGAGAGAATGTAAGGAAGAGGGACTATCCCAGTCTGGTGGCCCATGAAGACCTCCTTGAGGAAATGAAGTTTAAAAGCAACAGGGGACAGACGTCTGAAAAAGGGTATGCCCCAGAGAAGTGAACTGGGGAATGTATACAGATGGGGCTAAGCTCTTTCTCAAAATACCATCTGAATGTCCTCTAACACATGGTTGGTCCATCCAGGACCAAGAGTGATATGTAAAAGGCACTGAAAAGGCTATTTAAAATAAAAAATCAGCCAATCACACCTTTGAGAGTAATGGAACTTCCCATTGTCCTTCCTAAGATAAAATGATCACAAAATGCACCCCTAGTAAATGACTGAGTCAAATTTCAGCACAGAGTTGTTAGCTATAAGCCTGTTAAATGTTGGAACTAATGAATTTATACGTAGATCATATTGTAAGGTTATTAAACATTCATTAAGAAAGGTATGTTTTTACTTAGAAACGTAGCATTAAACAGAACTCTTTGCAAAAACAATTATACCAACTAAAAGCAAACATATCCATTAACTAAAATTGGCATCATTTTTTTAAAAGGTCACTTAATTGTTTCTACAGCCATAAAATCAAGAATTTGGATTGCATGGTTTCCTAAAGATCCTTGCAAATTTTTAAATTTTGTAAATTTAGATCTAAATTAATTTTTTTAAATAATAGATTATTTATAACCTATTTCTAAAAGCAGATTTTTGTCATTAGAACAGAATAGATAATTTCATGAAATTTATTTATTTTAAAGGATTGAAGTGTTTTAAATTTAGAAGATTCTAATACTTTTCTTCTCTTTCTATGTTCCTGGCTTACTTGTCCAATTGATACCCCAAAGATAATAAAGGCAGATAAGACTAACTCTTTGGCTTTAGCATGATAAAATGTATTATTTTCATCCTCATTATCTTCTTTTTATAATTGATAAAACTGAGGCTGAAAAGGTTAATTTTCCCAAGGTCCTAGACTTAATAATCAGCCAAGTCAAGAGTCAAATCCATGTCTTCTGACTCCACACCAAATTGTTGGTAGAGGAGGCACAGCAAAAAATTCTAGAACATGATATGCTTTCAGGAAAGGAAGGTTTGGGTAGAATATGCTGGGAAGCTGAGAAACAGCATAACAGCATTGGGCATTAATCCCAAAGGAAGAGAGAGCAAAACAGTTGTTTCCCCTAACCCTATACTTGCAGGCCTCCCAGAACGCCAGCTTCCACTGGATCAAAAAGGGAATAGTAGCAAAGAGCATTTGCTGAGTACCTGTGATATGGTAGATACTTCATATTCAGTATCTCTAATCTTCACAACAACTCTGTAGAACAGGCCCTCCCAAATCTTCTTGTGCATATGAATCGCCCGGGGATCTTATTAGATCTAATGCAGATTCAAATTCAGAAGGCTAGAGTAGGGGCTGAGAATTTACCTTTCTAACAAGCTCCCAGGTGCTGCAGATGCTGCTGGTCCTGGACCACAGGCCACACCTTGAGTAGCAAGGTGCTCTTATGTAGATCATCAGAGTGACCTACTTGGTGAGTTCAAATGCACGTTCCTGGGCCTCATCCCTGGAGATGCTAATGCAGAAAGTCTACAGTAGAGTCTAGGATTCCTTTGATAACACGTGCTTCAGGCCATTCTGATCCAGTGGTCTAATAGACTGTGGAATCCAGCAGACCTGGATTAAAATCCTCTCTCTAGTACTTTCCAGTTGTAGGAAAGGACCTACAAGGCAAATTATTTAACTTCTCTGAGCCTTAGTTTCCCTGATTTGAAAAGAGGGGATAATAAAAAATACCTCATTGGACTGTACTCATGATTAAGCATGGTTATCGATGTAAAGCATCTAGCATATTACAGGTATTCAGGAAGTGACAATTATTGCAATGGTGCTGATGTGATGATGATGATGCTCACTTAATAGATAAGTAGCTCAGGCATAAAGGGGTTAAATCACTTATCTGTGCCAGTTTGCTAAGCAAGATTTGAACCCAGATCCCACTCCAAAGCCACATTTATTTCACTGCACCAGATCACATCACCAAGTTTGAGACATTTCACCTGTATTTATGGAAATCACCCCAAATCATTCCTTCCTCTGCCCCTATCCTGCTAGTTATTCTAGGCTTTTCCTCACTGAACTTTGTTTTCAGCTTCTTCCCCTGCAACCTTCTCTCCCCCATCCGCCACCAACCCTTTGGATTTTGTTCCCAGGATTTGACTTTTAGGGTTCTCCAGGGACCCTCTGGTTCTCCGGCCCTTGGCCTCCTGGGCAAGTTCTCCCTCTGAGCCTGCCTACCCAGTTCGAGAGGGGGCCTGTACATATATAGAAAAAGATGATAGCTAGAAGACAAACAAAATCTAATTTTGAAGATGTGTACAAGTATTTTTTGATCTTAGTATGATATTCAGGCCCTGTCTTATACCATTCTTGGATCCCAAAAAATGTTCTATTTTTTAACGAACAACTCTTGAGAGCATGTCAATCATAGCTATAAAATATCTGGGAGAGAAGAGTCAAAGTAGAATTATTTACCCATTATATTCTAATACACTTGGGAGGAATGCAAAATATATTATGGAGGTAATATAATCCCATAAAATACATGACAAGAAAAGCCACAGACTTACATTACTACTGCTCTGGCTGAAAAGATATTTCGTGAGGGATTGAGACACTTCAAAATGTTGGGAAAACCTCAGGACCCTAAATAAGCAAACTGTTTTAGCATTTCTGTTCCAAGCAATAACATTCAATGACTGCATGGAGATTATTTTCAATAGAGATTTTATGGGAAAACTGTAACTGGAAATAAAAGGAATATTCTGGCCATAAACATGACGTATCTCTTGTTGCACATGTTGGTGATGACATCGAATGAGATCTCCAAGCAAAATAAGAGTTATGATATGTGGTGTCAGCACAATAAAATAAGACTTTTTCCTCTCAAAGGTCAATTCTTGAGCTTCATAAAGATGTACAGAATTTCATAGCCTGAAAACTATGTTAAGGGGACACCGAGAACCAGATGGCAAAGGAGTTGTAGTAAAGGAAAATACAGCCGTATGCCCGTGCCTTAACTCATTGCAGCACAAACCAGCGTTTTACACTAGCTATTGTCTCCAACAGTCTGTTTTTTTTTAAAAAAAAAATGTCTATAGATGTGAATTCTCTTGAAGAATGTATCTGTACAGAAAAAACACATAGAGAGTTGAACTGTCGTCTTAAATAGCCAGCATTGATCATTCTGTTTCTTCTTCAGTAGGTATAAATTTATAAAGCCACTCAAGTTATTTAAATAGCTTTTAGCCTCCATTTTTCTTTCGCTATGCTGATGTAAAAAGTATGACATAGGATGGAAAAAAATGGGGTAGATTGAAGTCAGTTGAACTGAAATAAGACGTCTCCTCAGCTAGTAGAGGTCCGTTGTTAACTTTAGGCTTTCCAAGCACACTGCCTACTTTGAATCCTGAATCTGTCATCTGCAGAGTATGTGACCTGGGGCAAGTTACTTAACCTCTGTAAGCCTCAGTTTTCTCATTGTGAAATGGGGGTACTGATAATCCCCTAACAGGGTTGCTGTAATCATTAAACAATATAATGGATGTGAAAGACTTGGCAGGATGTCTAGCTCACAGAATCATTTTTTTATATATA
Organism: Ceratotherium simum simum; assembly: GCF_057802395.1. Lineage (NCBI taxonomy): Eukaryota > Metazoa > Chordata > Mammalia > Perissodactyla > Rhinocerotidae > Ceratotherium > Ceratotherium simum. The sequence continues at coordinate 15,743,513 of NC_141930.1, forward strand.
CATAATGGCTTCATTGAGATAATTCATATACCACACAATTCACCCCTTTAAGGTATACAATTCAATGTCTTTTAGTATATTCTCATATTCAGAGTTATGCAACCATCACCACAGTCAATTTTACAACATTTTCATCAAAAAAAAGCTGAGGGTGGCCCAGTGGCATAGTGGTTAAGTTCATGTGCTCTGCTTCAGCAACCCAGGGTTTGCAGGTTTGGATCCCAGGCACAGACCTACATACTGCTCATCGAGCCATGCTGTGGTGGCATCCCATATGCAAAAATGGAGGAAAATTGGCACAGATGTTAGCTCAGGGACAATCTTCCTTAAGCAAAAAGAGGAAGATTAGCAACAGATGTTAGCTCAGGGACAATCTTCCTCACCAAAAAAAAAAAAAAAAGAAAAAAAGCTGTCTCCATTAGCAATCACTGCCTATTTCCCCACAACCCTTTCCCTCCTCCACCCTCCCATCCCCCACCTTACAGTCCTAGGCAATCACTAACCTACTTTCTGTCTCTATAGATTTGCCCATTCTGGATGTTTCATATAAATGGAATTATATAATATACACTCTTTTGTGACTGGCTTCTTGCACTTAAAATAATGTTTTCCAAGTTCATCCAATTTGTAGCATGTATTAGTACTTTATTCCTTTATATTGAGAAATAATATTCCATTATATGGATGTACCACATTTCATCTATCCATTCATCAATTAACAGAAATTTGGATTGTTTCCACTTTTTGGCTATTATAACGCTACTCTGAGCGTTCACCACATTATCACCAATACTTTTTGATTTTAGCCATCCTAGTGGGTTTGAAGTGTTATTTCATTGCAGTTTTTGTTTGTTTGTTTGTTGGTTTGTTTTGGTGAGGAAGATTGGCCCTGAGCTAACATCTGTTGCCAACCTTCCTCTTTTTGCTGAGGAAAAGTGGCCCTGAGCTAATATCTGTGGCCATCTTCCTCTATTTTGTATGTAGGATGCTGCCACAGAATGGCCTGATGAGTGGTGTGTAGGTCTGCACCCAGGCTCCAAACCCATGAACCCAGGGCTACCGAGGCGGAACGCACGAACTTAATCACTATGCCACAAGGCCGGCACCCTCACTGAAGTTTTGATTTGCATTTCCCTGATGGCTATTGATGTTGAACATCCTTATGTTCCTATTAGCCATTTGTATATCTTCTTTGAAGAAATGTCTATTAGGATCCTTGACCCATTTTTATTTAGGTTGTCTTTTGTTGTTGAGCTATAAGAGCTCTTTATGTAGCCTAGATACTGAATTAGACAAAGACATCATAAGAAAAAGAAAGTGAATATCTTTTGTGAATACAGATGCCAAAATCCTTAACAAAATTCCAGTAAACCAGACCTAGAAATAAAGGATTATATATCATCATCAAGTTGGATTTATCTCATAAATGCAAGATTGGTTTAACAGCTGAAGATGAATTTATATAATACACCATATAACAAAATAAAGGACAAACCACATGATCATGTAGGAAAAGCACTTGACAAAAATCCAATACCCCTTTGTGATGAAAACACTCAACAAATGAGGAAGTGAAGAGAACTTCTTCAACCTGATAAAGAGCATCTACAAAAAACCCACAGCTAACATTATACTTACTGGTGAAAGACTGAGTGATTTATCCCCAAGATTAAGAACAAGACAAGGATGTCCATTTCTGCCATTCCTAATCAAAATTTTACTGGAGGTTCTAGCCAGGGCCATTAAGTAGCAAAATGAAATAAAGTCATTGAGATTAAAAAAGAAGAAGTAAAACTCTCTTTGCAGATAACATAATCTTGTATACAGAAAAATGCTAAAGAATCCACTAAAAATCTTTAAAATGAGTAAATGAAACCCACACATCTATGGGCAGCTAATCTTCAACAAAGGATCCAAAAACATACAATGGAGAAAGGAAAGTCCCTTCAATAAATGGTGTTGGGAAAACTGGAGAGCCACATGCAAAAAAAAAAAAGAAAGTAGAACATTATCTTACACCATACACAAAAATTAACTCAAAATTTATTCAAGACTTGAATATAAGACCTAAAACCATAAAACTCCTGGAAGAAAACACAGGCAGTGTGCTCTTCAACATCGGTCTTAGCAGTATCTTTTTGAATATCATGCCCAGGCAAGAGAAACAAAAGAAAAAATAAACAAATGAGACTACATCAAGCTAAAAAGCTTATGCACAGCAAAAGAAACCATCAAAAAAATGAAAACACAGCCTAACAATTGGGAGAAGATATTTGCAAGTCATATATTGGATAAGGGGCTAATATCTAAAATATATAAAGAACTCATACAACTCAACAACAAAAAACAAAAAACCCAATTAAAAAATGGGCAAAGGATCTGAACAGATATTTTTCCAAAGAAGATATACAGATGACCAACAGACATATGAAAAGATGTTCAACATCACTAATTATTACGGAAATGCAAATCAAAACTACAATGAGATATCACCTCATACCCATCAGAATGGCTATAATCAACAAGACAAGAAATAACAAGTGTTAGAAAGGATGTGGAGAAAAGGGAACCCTCATACACTTCTGGTGGGAATGCAAACTCATGCAGCCACTATGGAAAACAGTATGGAGATTCCTCAAAAAATTAAGACTAGAACTACCATACGATCCAGCTATTCCACTTCTGGGTATTTATCCAAAGAACATGAAATCAACAAATCAAAGAGATTTATGCACCCCTATGCTCATCACAGCATTATTCACAATAGCCAAGACGTGGAAGCAACCCAAGTGCCCGTCAACAGATGAATAGATAAAGAACATGTGGTGTATATATATATATATATATATACAATGGAATGCTACTCAGCCATAAAAAAGGATGCAATCTTGCCATTTACGACAACATGGATGGACCTTGAGGGCATTAGGCCAAGTGAAATAAGTCAGATGGATAAAGTCAAATACCATATGATTTTACCCATATATGGAAGATAAAAACAACAACAGCAAAACCTGCACATAGATATAGAGAATAGACTGTTGGTCACCAGAGGGGAAGGGGGGGAGGGGAGCGAATGTGAAAGGAGTAAAAGGGCACATGTGTAGGGTGATGGATGGTAATTAGACTGGGTGGTGAACATGAAGTAGTCTACACAGAAATCAAAATATATTGACATACACCTGAAATTTATGTAATGTTATAAACCAACGTTACCTCAATAAGAATAAATGAATAAATAAATACTATTAAAAATAAAATGATGATAGATTTATGGTAGGAAAAAAATGAGTAAATGAGTTCGGCAAGATTGCAGGGTACAATATACAAAAATAAACTGTATTTCTATACACTAGCAATGAATAATCCAAAAATAAAACTAAGAAAATAATTCTATTTACATCAAATAGAATCACATCAAAAAATATAAAAAAGCATATAGCAAATAGCATCAAAAAATAAAATACATAGAAATAAATTTAACAAATGAAGTATGAAACTTACACTCTGAAAAAAAATTGTTGAAAGAAATTTAAAAAGACTTAAATAAATGAAAAGTCATCTCATGTTCATGGATCAGAAGACTTAATATTATTAAGAAGGCAACACTCCCCAAATTGATGTAGAGATTCAACATAATCTCTATTAAAATTCCAGCTGACTTCTTTGCAGAAATTGACAAGCTGATCCTAGAACTAATAGGGAAATGCAAGGGACCCAGAGTAGTCAAAACAATCTTGGAAAAGTTTCCTGATTTCAAAAGTTAATATGAAGCTACAATATTCAAAACAGTGAGCTGCTGGTATAAGCATAGACAAATAGATCAATAGAATAGAATTGAGAGTTCAGAAATAAATCCTTACATTTAGGATCAATTGATTTTTGCCAAAGTGCCAAGATAATTCAATGGGGGTGGGAATATTCTTTCCAACAAGTTGTGCTAAGACAACAGAATATCCACATTCAAAAGAATGAAGTTGGACTCCTACCTCACACCATACACAAAAATTAACTCAAAAGGGATCACAGACCAAAATGGAAGAGCTAGAGCTATAAAATTCTTAGAAAAAAAACAGGAGTAAGTCTTTACGATCTTGGTTTAGTCAATGATTTCTTAGATACAACGTCAAAAACAAATGATAACAAGAAAAATAGATAAATTGAATTTAATCAATATTTAAAACTTTTATGCTTTAATGGATACCATCAAGAAAGTGAAAAAACAATGCACAGAATGGGAGAAAATATTTGCAAACCATTTATCTGACTTTATGTATCTAGACTACATAAAGAACTCTTACGGACCCAGCTAAAAATGAGTCAAGGATCAAAATAAACATTTCCTTAAAGAAGATATACAAATGGCTAACAACAACATGAAAAGATGCTCAACATCACTAACTGTAAGGGAAATTCAAATCAAAACCACAATGAAACAGCACTTCATATCCATTAGAATGGCTAGAATCAAAAAGTGTTGATGAGAATGTGGTGAAATTGGACTCCTCACACATTGCTGGTGGAAATGTAAAATGCTACAGCCATTTTGGAAAACATTTTGACAGTTCCTTCAAAGGTTAAACATACAGTTACAAGAGCCAGCAATTATGCTACACTCCACTTCCTCAGGGGTGCATTGAAAGACTGTGTTTTTCTCCTCATCTCTGTTATGCTGACTCATTACTAACGACTTTTTCTTGGTTCATTTTTACCTCTTTCATGCCCTTAGCAAGGCTGGGAATTATTTTCCAACCCATGTTTCCTAAGGTATCTTCACTTAAGAAGACAGAAGCATCTTGTTTGGGGGACAAGCATCTTCAGTGGCCTCCAGCCATTGGGTTTTCTTGTGTTACCTGTCCTCATTTTCTGCCATATGGCGGTCCATGAAGATGGTTCAGACTGATTTCAAAACAAGTTTTTGCTACTGCTGATGGCATCCAGGCCTTCTCTACCAGCAGGCAGCTCTCTCGAAGATTCCTTGTTGACCATCACCCACCACTTTTATCACTGTGGCCTTTCCAAATCTTTCCAAGGGTCCTCAAATGGCCAACCATTTCCACCTCATTTTCAGTAAATAACTTTACTGATAAAATGTAAGTCATTAAATACAAACGAGCTCTTCCAGGTTTGTTCCACGCTCAGATACTTTGCCCATACCACCGGTTTCCTAATCCATTGCACGTGTAGGTCTCTCTTCTACTAACTTGATGCTAGATGCCTTAAAGTCAGGGACTGTGATATTTTTCATCATGATTTATTCACCTAGCCCAGGGCGTTGCACTTAGCAGACAGTTAACTATGTACTGCATAAATGAATAAATGAATGAATGAATATGCGGCCATTGAAACAAATTCTTTATCATAGAAATCCTAGACCCAAAATTTCATCCTAGACCCATATTTCACTGATATGCCAATCCACCAGGGTGATTCAATAGAGTCGAAAGATGGGCCCAAACCACGTTCTGCCACATTCTACCGCATTCTACACCACTTATCCTCAGTCCAGCAACTATGCAACCTGGTCCTGGAGTAAGCACAGGGATTTTATTTCTAGTGACATCATTTCAGAGAATCATAAGCGATACATCACACAACTTTATGGTTGCAAAGAATTCTTTGTGGTTGTTCACAGAAGTTATTTGGCCAATTTTAAAGTTCATTTCTGTTACTTCCATGCCAGTTATCCATTACTTTCCTTAAGATGTCTATCAAAATGTAGAAAATAACCTGTTTCCTGTGAAGACATTTCGAGAACTGAAATAGCTACGTTTGTTTTATTTTCATGACGGATATATTTGTTTCTCTTCTCCCTTTTCTCCACACCTGAATACCCATGTAAACATATTTTAATAATGTCATTTGCTTAATAGAGCCCATATTTACAAAATAAGCTTCAAATCATTCCTATGGATTTTATATCTCGGCCACTACCAGGACTTCTCATGCATTCTCTGAAACCTCCAAAAACCACCAAACCCGTTCAAGCAGTCCTCAAAAGGATGGTACAGGTTGGGGCTCATTTCTCCCTGGGGAAATTAAATTACCAGTGAGAACACTCTTTGCTTTTCTGCATATTTAAATTTTTACTCAAGCTTGTGAACTGAGTCACCAGGTCAGCGAGGCTCCCCAGCTTATACCTCTGAAGACATGAATGAAGTATTCACCCGCTAGTGCTGCCTGCGAGGCAGTCAGGGCAAGTCACCCGGTGGTGGCGACAAGGCGAAGATTTACGGCTCCACACAGTAGCGCAGTCTATAGGCAGCCGGCTGGCCAGGCCGCAGACTCAGACCTGGCAGGCTTTCCTGTAGCTCTTCCTCTGACAGTCTCTGATTTGGCACATTTGCTTGCTTTGGGCTGCAGTGCAAGGGGCATATCGATCTTCAAAAGCCACTTTGGCTGTTGAAAGAAAGAACCAGTCTCCTGATATGTGTCTCCTCTTGGTGCATTCCTTCTTCACTCTGGATATTTGCGGGGCTCATTTTTTTTTATACGAGGAACTCATTCTACAATGAACTTTTGACAAAATAAATCCTCTTCAGTTTAAACTAAAGTGATTTCTCACAGGGAAAGACCTGAAGTGATGATAAAGTAAGACAAGGTAACTTCTTAAGAAAAATGGCCAGTTCTTGCATCCCGAGGTTGCCTTCTGGTTTGGGCAAGGGTGAGGTGGGGCTCATTAATTACTTCATCGGTGAAGGCACTTTGCTTTCAAAGAGTATTTTATGCTTCCTGATTGATTCTCAGAGGTTAGCAATGCAATCTTAAAGGGCCACACCAGCATGGAAAGTATAGGCCTCCATTCAAATGTACATATATAAAAATATTTCTAAAGTACTAATTATGTTGTAGTGCCATTTACAAGTCAGCTTCCCTTACTAGATTGTGATTTCCTTGTAGTCAAGATCTATCTTACTCATTTCTGTGAGTTCAATGCCTCTTTCCATGCCTGGCACATAATCGAGGGTACACAATTTGTTGGCAGAATAAATAAACGATAGCAGTAAATGAACTCATAAAAATTATTTAGAATTTAGCAATAAAGTCTTCAAAAGTTTGGGTGACCAGCAACCTCTTGCTCACAAAAGTAACATCTCGAATAACCACAAATGAACCACCGGCCATTATGGTAGAGCTGATGGGTCTGCTCAAGTTTACCCAGAAAGTACCTACCACAGGAGGCACTGGTAACAAGCCTGACCTCACTCTCACCGGGGAGTACAAACACCAGGGAGAAATTCCATGAGTTCTCCCTCCTAGACTCTTGTTTCTAAAAGACCATAAAGTCACCAATTAGAGTGTAAAGTAAATTGTGTGTCCATTTTACATATTTTTAAAGGGCCCAGTGGATTTTAACTTTATCTTAGAAAAGGCAACAGTTGAATGAAGAAAAGAGAATCTAACACAGTTTACTCTTAGGCCTAATTCTGAAATCATTAGTTTAAATAAGCTCGCCCGCATTTCCTTGTCCCTTAACAGAGCTTCCCGACACAATAAAAGGGGAGGTGTGCATGATTGCAACCTCCCAACTCCCACAAATGGAAAAGAGTAGATAAATACAGTGAGCAAGAAGCCACATTGCCCTAGCTTTTATTAGGAATCATTTGTTAATAGTTAGCTTATTTTCTTTGAAAGTTTGTGTCTGCTGTGCCTAGAAAAGTAAAATGAATGGTAGCCAGGTGAAATAAGCTATTGCCTGTTCAAGACATATGTTAAAATTCAACACTGTTTTTTGTATTCATTGTCACCAGCTTAAACATATATTGCCAAAGAGCCATTCACTGAGAATAAGCCAGCTGACAGCTATAAGGTGTGTTTGCAAGAGCTTCAACATGTGCTGAATACACATCACCCCCACATTTCCTGGAGTTTAATGCAGGAGAAAGGAACTCCACTAAAATGCAAAATCAATCATTTCAGGGGCAAAAAGTAACTTTCTTTGAGAGCATAAATAAGTGCTGCTCAGCACTCAAATGTGATGAAAAATCATTGTTCAGAATCAATGGCCATCTTTGTGGAGAATTACAGAAGGTTTATAACTTGTTAATAGACCTGAAAGTCTACAGAAGCTTAAATTCTTCCCAGTCACCATTTCCGCAAACCTATGGAAATTACCAGCATGCAATTACCTTTCTCAGGCTTTCCTGGACTTCTTTAGGATCACCTCCTACTGATGCTAATCACCCATTCAGGTCCATTTCAGCTTGTACAGGCCTGACATTGGTCCATTATTGTCAACGCTGGGACGTGGGTTGAAGAGTTCACAATGAAAAGCAACATTCAAACAGTTGAACTCTACATAGTCACAGATAAGAACCAATTACTTTTCTGGCTCTTAAGGGTTACCCTCAACTCATTTTAACAATGAAGTAAGAATCAATTGTTGATCTAACCTTCCCCACTCTCCAAGCTGGGTTTTGATGCTATTTTCTCAAGAAACTTACTTCAATTTCCCTTTCTTAGTCGCTGCTGTAACCTCTTGTTCTTAACTATTCCTTCTCTTCAAACATGCTCAGTTCTTTCCAGATAGAATATAAAAACACAAAAAATTTCCTTTCACCCAGTTTCCTGTTAGCTCCATCGACCTCTCATTCTCTCAAATTTGCTTTGTTTCTCCCTACCACCATTTTTCGGAAATTCGTCTATATTCCTGCCTCTACTCCTTATGTTCCCCTTACTCCCTAGTTCCTGAACTCTGGCTTCACTGCCAAAAGCCCTGTGTAGCTTTCTAAAAATTCAGATGACAGATGCTCAGGCGTCTCTTCTGGAAATCCCAGTCCAGTACATCTGGGCTAGGTATTGGAAATTCCTTTGGTGTTAAATCTCTACAAGTGTTTGCGAGGCACAGTCAGGGTAATGAAAAGTGGCCTTAGACTTTGCAATCTGACTTCCACCTCCACCATGAATTTTCTCTTGAATGTCCCTGATAACATCTTGATCACCAAATCCAGCCACGTTTGCTCAGTGCTCCTCCTCCTGCAGCGTCAGCCCTGGTGGATACCGCTCTCCTGGCTCTCTAGTCTTTGGTCGTCTCTTCTTTGTCTTCTTCACCAACAAACTTTCTGCTCCGAGATCCTCCATTGAAGGCATTCTTAAACATTTCATCCTAGTTCTATTTACACCCTCGGCAAAGACAACCTCAGCACTCTTATGCATCCAGATTTCTAAGTTCCAGATTTGCTTTTCTTACTGTTAAAAGCAGAGCACACAGCCAGATTTCCCTGTCCCTGGGCCCACTACAAGGGGAGGCATGAAAACTTGAGGTTTCAACCCTTCTTGAACATCAGAAATACTCATGGAACTCACTGAAAATGTATACCTGCAGGTCCTACCAGCAGACACTGATTCAGTAGGTCTGATTTGAGGCTCTGTCTATAATCTGTATTTTTTAAAGGTGCGTAGATAATTATGATGTGCGTCAAGGGTTCAGAAACCTGCTAAACATTGTGATCAGAAGTTCAGCAATATTTTGCCGGAAGAATTCCAACATTCAAGAAAAAATCTAAGCTCCATTCCTTGAACTATTAATGGCAACTGTGATTTATCATGTCAGAAGCAGAGTCAGGGAGCAAGTTCACCCAGATGACACCATGGTGCAGTTTTCTTGAGTACAACCAGACTCTCTCCCTTTAAGGCCAGTCTCAGTACATTGCTCCATCCAAACAAATCCAACGCCAAAGCCTCAAAGACTAATGGAGCCCCTCAATTAAGTTTTATTGAGAAAAGGGAGGTTACGTCTCATCTTATACAGCAACGCTTGATTTAAAAAAAATTTTTTTAAACATTTTTATCCTAAAGTTACACTCTGAAACAACTACCAAAATAATCTCAATCTCTCACTCCTTCTTTTTTTTTCTCTCTGCCTTTTGACAGTTTTTTGTTGGGACTAATTCACTAATCTTTTAAAACCATGACCTCTGAAAGACTTTCCCCGTGGGAAACATCAGCCTATGGTGATGGTTATGGGCAACCATGGTCACCATCTGTACCTGGACCCAGGCCCTTCCTGGCGCTTTGCAGATCCTCTGTGGTATGTCCAGTAAAACACGGGACAGGCCCATCAGAGGTAGGAAGTTGTAGGAGAGAGTTGGTAACTAAGCAATGGGCAGCTATGAGGTCCAAAAGAGAACAGTTAAGAAACATCAAAGAGTAAAACTAAAAAGAGGATGGATTACCTATTAGGAAACGTGTGCTGAGAAATCTGATGAGAAGTGAAGAATGCAGTGAAGGAATGCGAAGCATTAAAACAAAAAATTAGAGATATGGAGAACAGAAAGCTAAGTTGAATAGGGGCAGGATCAAAGTACAGAAGAAGAAGAAGAATCTAAGACCAATGTCCTACAAAAACATTTATTGCTGAAAGGATTAAATGATCTTCCTGTCTTGACTCTGTACTTGTCAATAGCACGGACGAAGTTTTATTTATCTCTGTGTAGAGTCTGGTACATATGTTGGTGGATGGGTGGAGGCATGAACAAATGAATGAATTAGTGACAGGTGATCTAGCCTCAGTTATACTGCTTTTGTTGACGCAACTTCAGTAATTTATTTTGAAGGACATGGTATCACTCAAAATCGTTTTGCCATCTTATTTACTCCCCTGTAACACTTTCTTTGTATCTTTGAAATAGTCAGAAAAATTATGTGTGTGTGTGTTACTGGAGAGCCATAATACTCCCTATCACCTTCCCAAATAATCACACCCATGTTCAATAATACAACCACGAACTTCTCAGCCCTGATGAATATTGCACAAAGCCTAGGAAAATAAGACATTATCCATATCATAAATAAAATGCTGGCTATTTATATATAGTGAAATCAATATCATTTTCACAAATGGATTCAAATTACTAATATATGTTTGCATGTGGTCTTTCAGTTACACAATAAAATGTTAGTGTAAACACCAGTTTAATTTTAATAAATACTATTTGTTTAGATTTTAGACTATGTTATAAAATCAATAAGAATTTGTTAAGCTAATTAAAATTACAAAATGGAGATGCATGCACTAAAATAGTCATGCAAAAGTATTCATGTCTGCATTAAACATAAAGTAAAATATAAATTCTTTATTCTGAAGGTATATCATCAAATTTGATTTGAATGTAGATGATTCAGTGCTTTGCACACTGTGTTGGCTGACTATTCTGTTCCATGTAAGATTCAAGGTGTTAATTTTAGTCTTTAATGTCCCTCTGATTCAGAAACTACATCCTTGAACAAATAACTAAAGATGCTAAAATATTATTGCTATAGTGCCCTATTTCTGAAATTTGGGTTATCTTTGACCTAATGTGATTAAATGACAATCCCTTAACTTTCAGGTACATGATAATACACTACTCTAAAATCACAGTAGGCTCACCCCATTTGGAAATGGGTATCGCCTCAGGTTCTATTGGCCTGATTCTACTAATGTTCAAATTAAAAATTTTCCTTTACTCACCAAGCATTCTCTGGATAAAATTTGGCTTTCCTTGTACACCAGTTTATACTCTAACAAAGTCTAACTTATGAGTTACAATAACAATCATAACTGTCACACAGACCAGAGTGCCTGCATCGGCACCACTCTTACTGACACATATTTTAGTCAGAGTGACAGTTATAGTTTTAATTGCCCATTAGTAAATTGGTGTTCTGGTTTTTAGAAAATAAATGACTTTCTCATTTGCCTTTGTTCTTCTTGCCGTGAAACCACCTGGAGTGAGGATCATCTTGCAGCAAGTGATACCGACATTGTTCCTGTGGGCTGACACATATGGTGCCAGTGGCAGGAGCAATTAAGGACATGGATAAAAATTAGGTGGGGGAAAGCAAAAGAGGAGCAATTAAGTTGTTGGAAGACACTCCCATCAGGAAACAATGGAAAACAGCATGGTGCCCCATTAATTCTTTCATCACTCTGAAGAACCCAGCAGAGCTGACTCTAAATCCAATTCCAAAACCAGGTGATCTTAAAAAAAAACCTGACTCTCTAAGACTTTCTCAATAACTCCTTTACACAGTCATTTCTTTGCTTCGGTTTATCCATGGCAAATCTTGCTTTCCTTCAATTTTATGGTAGTAGTGTAGGGAAGGAAAAAATCTCCTCCACCGTCTTTAGGGTATCCAGCTGGGCCTAAGAATTAGACATAAGACAGATTAACAGGAGAAAAACATACAAGTTTTATTAAATTTTCACATGTACATGGGGGCCTTCACAAGAGAATGAAGACTTGAAGAAGTGACCAGAGCGGGATGCTTTTACACCTTTTAGACAAAAAAATGTTATATTTATGAATAAATGAAAAGACAAAGTTTGAGCTAGGGGCAGTAAATTGAGGGGAAGTGAGTAGGAGATATATTCAGGAAGGGGGGACTTGAGGAAGATAAACGTTATTTTAGTAAATGAACAGATCCGTTTCAGCGACAATTCCCAGTCTCTGGTGATAAGATGTCCTCCTCTTCCTGGTATAGGGAGGGACCTTTCAGGGAGATTTTATGGCTTGTTTCTAGGTAGAAAAGGGTAGGTCAGAGAAGCCTTCTTGCATCACTGTTTCTCAAGTGCCTTCAGGTCAAAATACTCAGTATGCCAAAGTGGCCTGTTTTGGGGGGGCATGTCCTCAAACCCTTCAGTAGCAGTAGATATGTTATTTAGATTGATTGACAGCTGACCTAGCTCTAGTTTACACATAGTCAAGTTCCTTCTAAAAACAATCACCACCTCTATTCAGAGAAAGACTGAAAAATGTCTTTATATCAGTCAAAAAGGGTAGTCTCTTTCCAGTATGGAGTAAGAAAGAATGACTTTGTAGAAATACTGGCTAGCTTTTACATTTACCAGAATCAGTTCTGGATCATTCGAAATGACTTCCTAATACCTCAAACATTATCCCACTCCAACATACATACATTATCAAAACAATCACCTAGGCCAAAAATAATTTAAATTGTTGTCCATGCTTCTGATCTTCTCTATTAAGAAAACAACCATCTATTGTTTCCAATCTCCTACATAGGTTGCTAGATTGAGGTACTGGTATGTAGCAGAAAGAATAAGAGAGTGGTCATAATCATAATTATGGAAGCTAAAATTTATTAAATGCCTATTATGTACCATCACTATTCTAATTACTTTACATGAACCATTTTGTTTTTATACTACCTAACAAGATGTGTTCTATTATTAATTTCTCCATGTTACAAAAGAAGAAACTGAGGGAAAAGAAAGGTTATATGACTTGTCCAAGGTCACAACAAGATAAGGTAAGTGGTGAAGGTGGGATTCGAACCCAGGCTCTTTATGAGTTTATACTCTTAGCCTTTGTGCTACAGATACTAAAAAAAAAACAGAAGGAAGCTTGGGGGTGGGGGGGAGGGAGAGGGGTAGAAATACTAATCATCATTCTTCTAGTAACTACTTATGTGACTATGGACCAATACTTCAGTTCTCTAGGCTCTTGCTATTCTAAGTATGGTTCTGCCAACAGCAGTATTTGCATCACCTGGGAGCTTGTTAGAAATGCAGAACCATAATCTGCATGTTAACAAGATCTCAAGGTGATTTATATGCAAACTAAATTTTGAGAAACATGGCTCTAGGCCTTATCAGTAAAATTTGAAAGCTGGTCTGGATGTTACTAACAGTCTCTTTCAACCTAAAATTCTATGTATATAAGTACATGTGACTTCAAATATGCAGGTGTCTAACATGTTTATACACGATCAAAATCAAATGCTGGATGTTATCCAAAGCTAGGAAAAATAATTTGCAAATTCATCGTTGTTTCTTGGTACATAGTTTGTCAAGGTTAGATTACATGTTCTTTGTTGATTGAAGCTACTAATATTAAAACAAGTGAAAAAGTTTTTGTATTTTGATGTTTGAATGTCGTATTGATGTTTTTCACAGAAAAGACTTAGATTCAACCGACATTTCAAAGTTGAATACGACTGTGATTTACTCATAAGTAGAACTTAAATAATTGTCTTCAAAAGGAGTGTTAACAAAATGTTGATTCTTTTCTGAATTGTTTCTCCCTAATGAAGACTTTAATTAGTATTCTCATCTTTCAGTAAAACATACAGTCAATGCCCCGTTTTCTTTTTCTTCAGCCCCTTAATCATGTTTTTCCATTTTTGCACTAATGACAATTAACTTCTGGAAGTTATTGAATTTTACAAATGATCATGTGGAAATAAACAACAACTAGGCTATGACATCACCATCTATTCTGATATTTTAATATGTAGATGTATTTTAATTATTAATGATACTTCATAACATGCCAGTAAATGCCTTCTAATGCTTTTTGTAAAGGCAATGAAGTCTTCATAATTTTATATCCGACTATCATTCCTTACTATTAAATTGTTCACTGGAAATGTAAAATGATACTGCTGATGGGATTGTGAGAATTAGATTTGGGGATCAGTAAAGTTTGAGCCATTGTATGGCTACAATTTGTGTAATTAATTATCCTAGAAAGAACTTTATTTTGTTATATGCCGATGTCACTGCTTTTATATTGCTCCTTGGAATCAGCTTCCTGAGCATGTTGATCATCAGTAAAAACCAAATGCCTATTTTTATGTTCGTCCTAATGACTGGTTAGTTTGGGGGAAACACCAACTCTCAAGCTGCCAGGAAACATTTGTATGACTTTGGACAAATAATTTCAATTTTCTAGGCTCTTACTATTTAAAGTAGAGTTCAGTTCTAGGATCTTGCTGGAACTGGGTCTTCAAATCAGTGAATGCCCCACCTGAGAACAGCTGGCCTTCTTCACTCCTTGTTCACCCATAAAAAGCCCTGTGGTTGGGGAATTCCTCCGCATTCATCCTGGTATCCCTGGCTTATACTCCTGGATTCATTACTGGACTCTCTGACTCTCACTTGTCCCTTTGGATTAATGTGCTTCTGTGGACTGCTCAACGTTAAGTTCATTTTCTTCCCTGGACACTGCCTACCTAATCAGCCTTTTCAGCCCCATACACTCCTCTAGGCTCCTGTTGTTTGGGGGGGAGGAGGATCAGATGGAAAAAAATCTATGGGTTGTTTTTTATTTATTCTTTACTGTCTTAGTCCCTGCGATACCAAATACCATATACTGTGTGGCTTATAAACAACAGAAATTTATATCTCACAGTTCTGGAGGCTGTGATTTGGGCTGGGAAGTCCCAAATCAAGTCACCAGCAGATTTGATGTCTGGTGAGAGCCCACCTTCTGGTTCATTGACAGTGGTCTTTTCACCGTGTCCTCACATGGTGGAAGAAGTGAGGGAGCTCTCTGAGGTCTCTTTTATAAGGGCACTAATCCCTTTCATGAAGGCTCCAGGCTCATAACCTAATCATCTCCCAAAGGCCCCCCACCTCTTAACCTTATCACGTTTCGGATTAGATTTCAACATATGAATTTGGAGGGAGGACACAAACATTTAGTCTATAGCATTTACATTTAATTTTAAGACTTTTAGAACTTTATATTAGTGAGTAAAAATAAGATACCAAAAGACCACAAAAGGGAGACTCAAGCATTTTTTGAACAACTAGTAGTTTAAGTTCAAATTAATTAAAATTAAATAAAATTTAAAATTCAGTATCTCAGTTGCACTAGCAACATTTCAAGTGCTTAATAACTATAAGTGGCTAGTATCTGCCATACTGGGCAGAGGAGATAGAACATTTACATCATGGAAGAGACTTCTATAGTGATCAGTGATACTCTAGATACTTCACATAACTTTTTCATTTACTCCTAACAGTTACCTTATAAGGTAAGACATTATCCTGACATTTACACATGAGGACTCTGAGGTTCAGAGGGACTCAGAAGGCTCACCCAGCTATCAAGTGAAAGAGTCGGAATCAGAATTTAGAGTCATTCATACTCAAGATTTAAATACAGATCTGTCTGACGCTAACTTTCCACTCTACTAGATTCTATACTCCTGACTGCTAATGGTATGAACATGCATCTCAGAATATAACTTTGTACTTGATCATCTGTTTCAATCCCCTGGTTTTTTATATGAGACCAGAAAGGAAAACTATTTTAAAGTCCCAATACTAGTAAGTGACAAAGTGCTAACATTTCACAATGTTGTTTCCCATATTGCTACATCTCCACTTCCTTGGACCCAGTCTAATGATAAAGCGGTAGAGAAAACAAGAGAAAAGGAATTAATATTTACTGAGTCTTAACTTTATGCTAAACACTGTGTTGGTTTTGTAAAACAAGAATGCTGGGAAGTAGATATTATCGTCATTTTGCAAACAAGGAAACAAGCACAGAGATTACGTGGTAGGTTGATTCCCTTGAGCCTCTCCCATATTTTGAGCAGTGATTTGTCCTAATCCTCAGGATCAGTTGTTTTGGATTTGATTTCATTTCCTTTGTCATCATTTTCCTACATGTATTTACTGAATCCCTTATATACTGCCTTGAGATCTCACATAGAGTGGCTATGGGCTCATCCGTATGATGTCCATAGTCTTGTCATTTTCAGTGTCATCCAGAAGAAGATGGCTCTTTAGAAAGACGACATTGACCTTATGACTTAGCTATAGCAATACTGGGATGCTATATTGAGGGATGCAACATATACTCTAGGCCTGCAGCCTAAATATCTCACTCTTCCTTTAATGGTTAGAATATAAGGAATCTGGGAAGCCATCTGGGTAGGTGGAGATGGTGCTTCTCATGAATGTACCTTCATTTGTAAAGTTATTGTTTCCTGGCCAATATTTTAAACTTTACTGATTTAAGACTTTAGTGCCCAAAAGAGGAATGCTTCTCCCTAGAAGACAAATAATGATTCCATTGCATTAGATGGCAAGTCTTCCATAAGCCATTTCAGGAGTGAGGGAGGGAAGGGAGGCAGATCATGATTTTTGCTGCGGTATTTCTCATAGCATGGGGAAAATAAGGTTGCTGCTTCCCCAAGAGATGTAGGAAGAACATAGTTAGAACCTGAGGAACCTCCATAGGGCACCTCCCTGATCTATGATGCCAGTGGTAAAGATTCAGAAGACCACAGTTATCTTATACATGCAGAATCACAAGGGCCTTTGGGGAATGAAATTTTCTCTGGTTCCAGTCTCCTCTTCTCTAAATTGAGGTAGCAGAGACAGGATAGAGAGGGAGGAGAGGGGTTGCAGTAGACCAATGGTTCTCCAACTTAGGCAATCATCAGAATCACCTGAGGGGCTTACTAAACCACAGATTGCTGAGCCCCATCACAGAGTTCTGATTCAGTAGATCTAGAGTGGGGCACGATAATGTGCATTTCCACCAAGTTCCTAGGTGATACTGATTACTATTAATCCTGGGACCACGCTTTAAGAACCACTGCTTTCTGGCCACCTCCTTCAAGAATCCCAAATATGAACATGATAAAATCCACTCTGCCCTCAGAATCCTCGACAACTAATGTGATGTCTCCCTTCTTCTGGACTTTGGTCTGAGAGAGAGAAGGTTAGGTAGTTCATATTTTACCCCATGTTTCCCTTAAATGTGCCTGTTTCCTTCTTATCACAATACCTGTGGCCAGAAAGGGCAGACTTACATTTAAATCCCCCAACTCCCTTGGGCTTCTCCTCTATATTATAGAAGAAATTCTATGACTTAGAGGCTGCTACACGGTTGACATGCTAGTGGTAGATGAAGAAGTTTAGAAATCTCTACTGTGTTTCTACAGTGGCAGGCCTCTAGACAACTATCTGGATGGAAAGGTCAATAAAACCAGTTTTGAGACTCAAATAATCCAATCTATGATTCTGGTTGACACTCACATTGTCTTGCCTTTGAGCAATTAGTTTCTGCTTGGCCTTTATTTAAGATTTAAGAGAGAAGTTAGACAAATCATCTTAATTCTAACAAAATATTATGCCATTTATATCTGAAAATAGGAAAAGGTAGAATGTGCTTGTGTGAACACACGTATGCACAAGCAAGCAAAGACGCACCAGGAGCTAAGGGGTGGCATGTAGTAAACAGTTCACTGCCCGGCTCCTCCTCTGGGAGTGAACTCCCTCTGACACACATAATGGGGCCCCAGCAGCTATGTCTTCAGGATGCATCCATGTATCCATGCCTCCTGGTCAAAGCTGATTGATCTACATCTGACCAAGATGAGCTCATTGGATTCTCTCCCTTGGGAGTTTAAACAATAGCACATGGATAATGGCTGAAGCTGAGTCTCATTAATGTAGCCTCCCGAAGAAAATATTCACGGCATCCTACTGCTGAGAACCCCAACATTGCCCTGCTATGTGCCTTGCCCCAAATTTAGTAATACCTTCAATTTTGATGGAGACAGAGAAAGAAAGAGACCAGAATAAATAGATTTTATCTAAAGCTAGCCAGAATCAGTTTATTTTTCTTACAACCAAAAGAATATTAACTAATATACAGGTCCTATGCCAAATTGTTCAGGAAAGTTATTACACTAAATCCTGACTTAACTCCCTGTGATGCCAGGAATCATCCTCGTTTCATAAATGAGGAAATAAATGCAGGTCCTAAATTTACACAGCTAAAGAGTAAGTGGCCAACCTGAGATATGACCTCAGGTCTGATTGACTTCAAAGTTCATATTTTTTCTACTACTTCTCTCCTGAAGGAAGTGGAGCTAGGGTCGTAATGCCATCTAGATGTCTCATTTTAAGGCACCTCCCTTCCAGGTGAAATCAGAACACTGGAGCAGATTCCAAAGGACATTTAAGATGCAATGCCTCTTCTTGGAGCATTAAGTGTGATGGGGAAATGACTTTTTAAAAAAGGAAAGAAAGAAAGAAAAAGAACCACCAACACCAAAATAGTATTTCACACTACATAAGCAAAAGTCAATTAATTTGCATAATTTCTGAATCATAAATTTTTAAGTGAAATGTGATGTTATTTCTAAGCACATAATGGAATTTGAACAAGGCCAAGAAACAATGCCTAGAAAAGCTCACAGTTTACTAACGAGTAGAAGGATTTATAATTACTATATCAAAAGAGTATTCAAAAGGCAAGTCTCCGATTACATGCAATTACACTGTAAAAAGTAAAGTAAATGCTTCTAAAATTGTTAAAAACAGTTTGTTCTCTTACATAATTAAGGAATTTATCTTATAACTTTATTTGCAGCATTAACTTTTTCTAAGTCCTTTCAAATACTTAACATACTAGTAACCATCCACCCAAGCCCTGACTAAATTATCATAAATTTTAAATTAATCTAACTTAAGGAGATTTTATTGTAAGTTCAGCTTTTCATTAGCTCTTCACAGACATCTCTGAACATAAATACTTGAAATCCTTGAAATTTATTAACACACTGTAACGTTTGACTAGGCTGTCTATCTTCTTATCTTCAGCCAAGTTAATCCTGAAATAAAGCTAACAGAGAAACCAAGAAAACAAAATCATCTTCAAAACATCTAAGAAATTGTGTTCAAGGACACAGAGCTATTCTCCAAGGGCTATCTAAATGCCATGTATTGTTGATATATTGAGGAAATGAACAGATAAAATTTGGAACTACTAAATCAGAATAAATAAAACATTGCTGCTATTTGGTTAAATATATGCCAGATGATTAAAATATTTCCCTCTTCTAATGACAAATTCATTTTAAATTTAATTTTGAAGCCTTATGCTGCTCTCTGTTTCATCTGTTTTTGTTTTCTCTTAAATAGATGATAAGTTCTTTAAAGAATCAAGTTTTACACTTGTGCTTCCCTACAACGCCTAGCACAGTGCTGAGTAATTAACAGATTAGGAATGACAAATAAGGCTTATTTGCCATCTCCACTTTAGTGGCAATGTCTGCCTCGGGAAGTACACTGAGAAAGATTATGAATTCACAACTAGGCTCCACCAAGAGAGACAGCAGATGATTGATTAGTGATGTCTGCTCTGAGCTCAAGAGGAGGAGGAGGAGGTGGCAGCTTGCATGCCACCTATTTTTCTGACTCACTAGCAGACGTTCATTTCATACTTGTTAAAGGAATAAAAAATGTAAACAGAGAGAAAAGGATGATGTCAATTAAATTTTCCTACTGAGTTTAATTTTCATCCACATTCAATAAAAACTATACTGCATGTAAGTTCGTTATTAAGCATGGAAGCAATAAATTTTGAAATTTAAAGGAAAAGAAATTAGCTTGCAAAATCGTAGCAGATACTTTGTGCTCATATCAGATTTATTCTTTCAGCTCCTTTATTCAAAACTAATCCTCTTGAAATCTTCACACCTCTATCTAGAAAATGGCAAGGCCAAGGATTCTCAGAGCTAAATATGTGTGCACATTGAGGCTCGCTCAAGGGCAAAGCACTTGTGCAAATGGGCACAGGGTAGCCTCACCACGACTAAAGGCTATCCTAGTGGTACTCTTTGAAAGGGTAGAGGCTCTGATAAAGCTGATGTTTACTAACCCCAAATAACCTTCGGAGTTCTTGCCTCAGTAGCTGGTAGTAGTTCTAGTAAGAAGAGAATAGATAGAATTACACCCACCCCACCACAAGCACACACAACATATACACATCTACCCTGACTTGTGTACCTCTAAACCACATCTACGCAAACATGCCTATCTCTAAGATTTGTAGAAGTTTTGGAAAAAGTCAAGTTTCCCATTATCAGCAGCTCTCTGAATATCCTATTTAACGATAAGAAAAAGGTGGAACTAGATTTTGTTGTTGTTTGTATTTTGTATTGTGGAAGAAGGGCATGCAGGATGAGGTGCCTGAGGCAATATTTTCACTAAAAATAGGTCGGCAAAAATATTTATTCACCTAGTAGTATCTTTCAAATAAAGAAAATTTTTAAAAGATCATAATTCTACATTTCAGTCCACTTTGATATCTCACAAAACCCTAATACTTACACAAGTGGCAAAGGATTCTATCTAGTGAGATGTATTTAAATTTAAGTAGTATGTTGAAACAGTTAGGGGTTAGTGATTCTAGTCATCGTTGTATAAAACTCTCATGGTGTTTAGACTAAGAAATACAGCAAGTTAAAAAAAAAAAAAAAAAGGCATGGATGTGCCTTACAGAAAATGATTAAAATCTGTGAATTTGGTGCTAGTTGCCCATCCATAGCACCTGCTACCTGACACTCTGAAGTCACTAAGCAAGGTGGGTGGCCAAAAGAATCCACAAGGCCATTGGGTTTGACCCCAATTATCTTTTATTGTAAATAGGCCATATGTCAAATTCCAAGATAAATTGGAAACATTTGATCTATCTCCTGTTACTAGATTAATTTTAAAGCATCATTTTCCATTTTTATAGATCCTTTATTTGGGCTGCTTTGCTCTTGTGTTTTAAAAAAAAGACATCTTACATTTACCTTTATAGTTTTGAGAGGATTCTATCTTTAAGAATACTTTTGGAAGAAGAGAATTTAACCATCAGAACATATTTTGGAGAGAAATGGTAGGAAATGAGCTCACTCAAAATTTAAGAAAATGACCAATACCCTTCACTCAGTTTCTTCAAAGGAATCTCTGTTTACTAAGAAAACATTCATTACCATGCTTAACAGAGATGGATGCTTTAACAAATCTCCTTATTTCCCCATGCAAATCATTGCTATATCCATGCAAACCAACACAAATAAATATATCACCCATGAAAAAATAGTCTATGAGCCTTTGAGGTGTATTTGGAACTATGCTTCCTTAAAACAGACTATTAAACCACTGAAAAGATACTGATTTATTCAAAAATGAAAATAAAATTAATGTAAACCAGCGTGACCTCCAAACAAATAGATTCTGCATGAGTGATTGAGGACAATGTGATTTTCATAAAACAATTTGGCATTAAAACTAAACAGCATAGCAAAATAAAATCCAAATGCCCATCCCCCTCCCCAATACTCATGGTCCTGAACAACTTAATATGTAGTTCTGAATTTCGCACACAAATAATCTCTTGGAGAAAGAAGTTCTGTAGAAATCAGTGTTTTTTTCCTCAAATTAATCAGAATGGAATGCGATTTTAAAAAGTCTAATTTTGAAGCATTTTGTCTAGTTAGTAAAACATCCCCAAAGCTAGAGAATTTATTGGTACAAAGTGTGTTTATTCTGTTTTTTCTTTTTTTGGAAGATGATTCCAGGGGCGTTTTTCTGCCAGATTCACTGCTGTTGGAACCATGGACATAGACACTTTTGTGCTCATTCGTATATGACCAGGGCTCTAGTTCCAAAATCAGAGTTATTGTTTCCACTCCACAGACAACACAAACAATAGCTTCAAGCAATGGAAAGATGAAACAGAGCTGAAGAGGAAAGAGCAGGGAAAGCAATAAAGGGCTGAGTGAAGGAAAGAAGATCTCACTGTAATGGAAAGAAAACAGCATCCTGCCCTAGTCCTGTTGGATCTTGGTTGCTGGTTAATTTTGAATTTTGTGTCATGATACTGAAGAAGCGATGAGAGGTAACTGGTGAGGTAACGACCTCAAACGCCCCTTGGGTCGCACTCAGGTCTCTCAGACACATTTCCACTGACCTCTCCTCACTGTCTCCATGTCCCGCTTCCCTCACATGACCCCACGTCTCCTTCCTTACAATGTGGTTTCTTTCTCCAACACCATCCTTTATTCTTTCTAAATCTATAAAAGAGCATCATTGTATGTTGAGAAAACAGCTAACAAAGAAAATATAGAAACATTTAGCTTAGCCTAAAAAAGAAAAAGCTATATATATATACACACACATACATATAGTCTAATGAACTTTCTACCTTTCCACAATAAAGCATTAATAAGAACAAAGCAAGATCCTCACAGTATCAATGATCATTAATGATGTATTCATTACCAATAAGTGTTAGTGTCACATTGATGATGTATCTATATATACACCTAATTACAATATTAAATAGCCAGCATGTATGATTAATTTGTTTTCCTAAGCAAGTACACATTTTTATTAAGAACTTCTTTCTAGAGAGTTTTTAATAAGAGTCTCTTGTTACACCAATATACAGGCTTTAGCCATATGAGAAGTTCATCATACTCCTTAGACTGATCTTTAAAAAAGAAAAAAAATCAAAATATTTATTGTTCGTAAGATCAATGAGAAGAATTGACCATCCTCAAAAGATAGAAAAAGACAAATGATCTCTAGACTTCTATTTATTTATTCAGCCAAGCTTCAGTTTTTAAATATTATCTGAAATATATAATGTATAAAAGGTAGTTCTGTGGAACTCCGGAGAAAGAACAAGTACTGATGGTGGTTGTTACTGTCTCTGCCTCCATTACCATCTCACTGGCCCAGGGAAGACAGTAAAAACCTGGGCGTTCAGGGCCATCTAAAATGGGCAGCATTATGCACATCATGATCTTTGATGAGCTTCCTCCACATTCTGGACCCCAAATCAGACTGTTCAGGGAAATGTCATATAGATGGCTACCCCAACTCTAAGCTAGAAATGACTGCTCCCCCAGATAGCCGTCTGTGATACGCCAGCAATGCCACCAGATGAATATGGGATATTGGACAAATTACTGTACTTTCTGGGTCACTCTTTATGTAGCCATGAAATGAATACCCCTAATATTCCTGGATTCTAAATAAATATTGCTCAATATAAATTAGGAAAATTAGTCAAAACATTTTTTTACATAATCCAGTATTTATTATCAACTTAATCAATGTCTGAATATCCAATTTTTATAATACTGATGGCCTTTGTTTCTGCCATTGTTTCTATGGTTTTTTTTTTAATAGTTGTGTATTTACTTGACCTTAAGGGAAAAAGAGGTAAAAATATGAAACATGCTATTCCACTATTTATAACAGAACTCCTAAAATGTTTAGCATGGGGAAAGTTAAAGCTCAATGTCCTAAAATTAGGTTTGGAGATTTAGTATTCCACTTAACTCTATTTTCACGTCATACATTCAAGGACATTTAAAATTTTACTTGTACATAGTGCATTTCTGAAATGATCAAAGCACGTATTAGACGTGATCTAAATAATAATTTTAACTTCCTTATAAAAGAAGAGGAAAGATTTCTATATATTATTGTTTAAAAAAAAAAGAAGAAAAGAAAACTGAATGATTGGAATGACAAACAATGAATTCCAGAGTAATACATTCCTTCAGCTGCCCATGCTTCTCTACGAACAAATGTGTTCAAATCTATAAAGCTATTTATAAACAAAGGAAACTATTAGAACTGGAGGGCTCTGCTTTGTTTTAACCTAAGCTTCAGCAAAACCTTCTCTTCACTCTGATGAAGGACACATGTCCTAATGTTATCTTTCAAAACCTATCTTTAAATGTTAATGAATCTGTAGAAAGAAATTCTAAATCTTATGCCTTTTTCATTGTTATTTTGCTACATCCTCTAAGAAAAACTAAGGTACACACCCATGACATAGCTATCCTCACCTTAGTTCAAAGTATGAATGCGTTTGTTGAGTGCCCACTGTGTTCTGAGCAGCGTTCCAGGGACCACATAGGTGACAAAAGTGAATAATTTAATCAGGGAAAAAAACCAGCAAACAGTTTATTGTGAGTGGAGCATTGGGTCTTTGGGTGCAGGACATAGTGCGGTGGAAGAAGAGGGGGATAAGTAGGCCAGAACCAAAGTGTGAAAGAACACATATTCTGTGAAAGTAAATTGGAAATGTTATTAGACCAAAGAGAATTATCAAAGTCGTGTGTGTGTGTGGTTTTGGTGTGGTTGTCTTTTGGTTGGTTGGTTTCCGTTGTTATTTGCCTAGAGGAAACATGATTAGATCTGAGCTTTAGGAGAACTGGTTGGGCACCCATGTATAGGATGAAATGCAAGTAGGAGAGACTGGTGGTAGGAAGGACAGTTGAGACGTAATGAAGGCACAAACTAAGATAATAGCAGCAATAATGGGGAAGAAGAGAACCATAGCGAAGCAAGTCATGGAAATATAGTCAACTGAACTTGGCAATGGTTTGGATGTGGGGATGACAGAGGAGATGCTGAAAATAACATCTTGGTTTTGAGCCTTGGGGAGTAGGTAAGGAAGATACCTTAACTGAGATAGGCGGTCTTTGAAGGAGAAATGGATTTGGGAGAAATTGAGGAGCTCCAATTAAGTATGTTGAACTTAAGTCCCCCCAGAGCACCCAAGATGTGCAGCAGGAATCTGGAAATGCATATCTGGAACTCAAGAGTGAGGTTGAGGGCCGGCCCCGTGGCTTAGCAGTTAAGTGCGTGTGCTCTGCTGCTGGCGGCCCGGGTTTGGATTCCGGACGTGCACCAATGCACCGCTTCTCCGGCCATGCTGAGGCCGCGTCCCACATACAGCAACTAGAAGGATGTGCAGCTATGACATACAACTATCTACTGGGGCTTTGGGGGAAAAAATAAATAAATAAAATTATTAAGAAAAAAAAAAAAGAGTAGGTTGAGATTAGAAATGTAAATCTGGGAGTTTTTTACCAGCCAAAGCCCTAGAACTGACTGAAATGGGTAAATGATGAAATCTTAGAGGGAGAAATATGAGGAGAGATGGGGGTTGGGAAATTAAAGATAGGCTAGATTTCCTATTAATCATACACATTGAACTCAACCTATCCCAAAGCTCACCAATACTTCTCTCTTCTTCCTCACCCGCATTCACCTATTCTCCCTCACCCCCAAATGTGTCTTCCTTCTGTCATCACCACTTCTTATAATGGCTTCACTATTCATATTCTCAGCCAAGAAAGAACTCTTGTAATTCACCCTTGGCTTTCCTTGGTCCTCAAATCCTATAGTTCCTTTTCCTTGGGAATCTCTTCCATCTAGCACTCTTTTTGCCAACTCAGTCCCTGAGTTTGGGGTCCTGCTTATGTCTGACCTAAAGTATTGAGAGCTATTCCTAATTGAACTCAGCCTCCAGTCCCTCCCCGCTATAGCCCATTCTCCAAATTACCTTTAAGAGATATCTTTCTGAGGTCAAATTGATTACATCCCTACCCTATGTTAAAACCTCTGATGGCCAACTTTGCACAGAATGACATCAGTATCTGAGTATGGCTTACAATGCCCATGTCTACCTGTAGAAATGCTGATGGTCAAATATCACCTCTTCTGTGAAGCCTTTCCTATTTGGTCCCTTCTTAGCACTCTCTGCAGAGCTCTATATGAAACTGAGATTAACAATTTTCATGCTGTCTGCTATGTCCACAGCAGCTGTGAAGGGATAGCGTGAGAAGCCAAGAAATCACAAGGCCAGTGCTTGAGAACAATCAACAAAAGGGATGCTGGGGTCCTTGAGAAAATGGTGGGAGATGATAGAGACTGGAAAATGACGATCCAATACGATAAAGGCCAAAATCCTTAATGTGGTTTTAAAGGCCTGATGACCCAACCCCTGCCCACCTCTTCAGACTCATCTCAAACCATTCCCCTTGCTCTCTGCAGTCAAATTTCACTGGTATTCTTGCTGTACCACCAATGTCCCACTTTATGTGCTGCTACCTCTGGCGGAATCCCTCTTGCTTGCCTCTGACCTGCTAACCTAGATCTATCCTATCTCCATTGCAGTCTCATTCCCGTGGGGACCAGGGTCTGAATCCCAGACTAGGTCAGGTGCCCTGCACATGCTCTTCTTGAGCCCTGGAATCTTCCGTCATGCACTCACACACCATTCTGGCAGACCTTAGTAGTGAACGAAGTATTAACACATCTAGTGTATTTCTGTATGTTATTGAAAACATGTTTAACAATCTCATTCTGAAATACAATCCTTAAAAAGTCCAAAGATTGGCAGAACAACATATTATCTATGACCAAATGCAGCTTTCAGAAGGTAAAAGCAGATTCTCAAATGCGTGCCCCTGTTACAGACTCAAAAATCCATGTAATTCTTATAAACACTCAAGACCTGTCACTGGCAACATTTATAAGTTACATATATTTTTCTATGATCATGGAACACCTGCATGTGCATAGGCTGGGGTGATCATGTGAAAATCATGACCATCTGAATCCAGGAGAACACAGATATAGATGAGTGGACAATCTAGACTGCCAACTTGCTGTAGCAAGAGGCATAATTACCATGTTTCCTCTGGCCCTATGGTAGTAGACCTGCAATAAATATTTGTTAAACGAAGGGAGGTGCTGGAGTCCTTGAGAAATGAGCACTATTTAGTCTCTGGTAGATGAGAAAGATGGAAAAAAGTGTGGGATAATTGCACAGTGTAGACTTCCCAGGATCATGATAAGCAATTATGGTTGAATAATAGTCTGGAAACAGGAATGGGGAGAAAGAGGATTTCAATAGTAGAAAGCAGCCCTGTTGACCCAGTTAAGAACAAGACAGGAAAAGCTCTAATTGTGTTTAAATGGGAAACCGAAGTTCAATTTGGAGTGTGGGGTTAAGACTCCTTTGTTTTAACCCAGAGGTAGACAGAGGCGTCAGGTTTTCCAATAGTGAAATGAGTGTGCTAGGCACATGCTCCTAACATTGGAGGATGTTGTAGCAATCTTCAAGATTCTGGTTATGCAGCATTTAGTTCATTTGTACCCCAGAGAACAGCGAATGAAAAGAAGGATTGCCAAGATTACTTGGCAGACCTATCACCACCAAAATTTTACTTCAGGTTTAGCCGGTTGAGCATGGCTTGTTTTCTGAAAAGTGCTATTGAGTTGGTATCTAGCAGGAGCTTACCATCCATTAGGTCTTTGGAGATGCCTGAGTGAAAGGTGCTATATACTAAAATTATTGAGTTTCACCATATGCTCCCAGTTGCTTACAGAGGTGAGAAACAGCTGGTTCATCTTTGGAAGGCAAAACCTCAAGTCCCTTGAACCAACAACTTTTAAGAACTATGTTTGCCAGTTGTAGAATTCATTTCTAAATTTTATTCATAGTAGCCATCTATTTTAAGATATTTGTTTATCCACACATACCTATTTCATTCTCTAACTGCATTTAAAATCTTTTGGGAGAAACTGTTATAGAACACGTCCTTGTTACATAAGGGAGCCATATATGTACAGGTTGATGGCATACTAATTTATCAATATCTAGAATTATTATGAAGAAGCTGTTTGAAAGTACCAGAACAGTACCAAAGTTTCATTCATTCATGAAATGATTGATTGCATATACTCTGCAGAAATGGACTCATGTTTCTGAATACATGTTATTTTATATCCCTCAAAGAGAAAAATACATTTGCACTCAATATGCATTTACAGGATAATATGACACAGGTGTGGTGATGCTAGAAAAGAGAAAGCCAACTATAAAGAAAAATAAAAGCTTTACTAGCGAAGAAACTCAGATTTCAGGATGGAGCAGTGGATTTGGAAATAGGAAAAGAGCCAAACTTGAAAGATGTTTTTCATATTACAAGGAAGCTCAGTCAACCCAAAAAACTCACAAGCAAAGGTCTTAGTAGGGCATGTTATAAGACAAAATCAGGTTTATGACAACTGAGATGTTGATTTAAGCAACTGAGGCCCTTAAGACAGGTTGAACAGGAGGCTGCTACACAGCATGGAGCTAATACAAAAAAGACACGCAGAGGAGGCAACATAAAATAGTCCAACACTCACCCCCTGCAGAGTTTCATGTTGCTGCTGTGATAAAGGACATACCGCCATTGTTGAAGAAGCATTCAGCACTGATATAAGATTTTAAATGTATCAGTCTTTATGGTGAGCACAAGTCTATGCATCATTGCTTTTATGTACATTCTTATCACCAACACTATTTCACATTGATTTTTAAACCTGAATTCATAGGTTCTGAAAATCTACTCATTCCTAATACATTTTAGGAATTTGCGAGATGGAAAAATAAATTGTGCTAGATATTAATTTTTTTTTTTTTTGGGTGAGGAAGATTGGTCCTAAGCCAACATCCATGCCAATCTTCCTCTATTTTGTACATGGGACGCCGCCACAGCGCGGCTTGATGAGTGGTGTGTAGGTCCACACCTAGAATCTGAACCCAGGAACCCCGGCCGCTGAAGTGGAGTGCACGAACATAACTACTACACCACCAGGCCAGCCCCTAGACATTAAATTTTTTAAAATTGACCAGAATGGCTTTTTGCTGACACAGTTTGGAAACTATACAAATCAAAGTATCCGTTACTGCAAAACGTCGTGGTTGGTGATGCCAGAAAGAAATGTTTGATTTAGAAACAAATGCATACTTTTGAATGGATCTAATGATGACAGTTAAAATGAAAGACAATTGGGAATCCATTTATTTTACATACACCTTGGTAGTCAAGTGAAAAAGCCAGATAATGATAATGGTGATAATAACAATAATAATTCATCTGCTAGCGTTTATTGAACACTTAAGTGACAAGCATTGTAGCTTTAAATATATTGAATTTAATACGATGATTTCATTTATTTGGATTTTCTATTTAATCATCATAACAAACCCACCAGGTAGATACCTTGGGATATATCTTCTGAGAGTTCGGTTTAGTGGTTAAGCAGTTAAGAGCACGGACACTGGAATGAGACTGGGCTGGTACCAGTTACACCCCTAATGAACTGCGTGACCTCAAGCAAGTTACTTAACCTCTCTGTGTTTTTGCGTTATCAACAAAATAGGAATATTAATAAAAATTAATTGTTATAATATGAGTAAAATGTTTAAAAGAGTGCTGGTACATATTAAATGCTCAAAAAATGATAGCTGTTATGTTCATCCCTATTTTAAAGATGACTAAATTGAGGCTGAGAAGTTCAGAAACTTGCAAAGGCCACACTGCTGATAGGCGGCAGATTGAAGATTTGAATTCTGTAGTTGACTCCAGAGCTCAACGTTTTAGCCATATGCCATCATGGACATGAAATCTTGAATATATTTTTATAAAGAAAGAATTTGTCATTTAGTTTTTATATAAGGTACATATTTTAATTATTTTTAAATTCCCATCCAAATTTACATACTAATATATAATTATGATCCATATTTAGGATGGAGTCATTGATTTGATTCAATCAGTCATTGAGCCTAGTTAGAATTTTGACCCACTCTTAGTTCGTCCTAGTACCTTCCATCATCCTATATTTAATTCCTTTAGTTTGAAAGACCATTGCTTTTCTAAGACAAAACTAAAAAGGAGAAATACTGTATAAACTAATATAAATTTTGTAAGTCATAGAAACAAATAGATTTTTAAAGTGTTTTTAAGTCAAAACTTTTAAATCATAAATCTAATTCAAATTTGTATCCTTTTAAAATTTCAGATCTTACCAGACATTTAAAATTTCTTGAAAACTAGTACCTGTGATGTTTAAAGAATTTAGTAAGGATAGAATGAACTTTCCAACATTTTTCTTTGGTTTCTTTGGTCTGTTTACCACCAAAGTGAACTCAAAATCGCTATGATCTTCTCGGTATCCTTTTAATATATGCTAAAGGCCACAAGCCTTTAGATAGTTGGACGCTTAAACCACAAGGCAGAAAAGATCCCCTAGCACTTGAGAACTTTAATTCAAAAAAATAACTCACGAAGGAAAATACAAAGTCACTTCTCAGGCTAAATAGATACCTAATAGAAGTACAGGTCATCCTAAATTAAGCACAAGCTGGGAAATGAATGCTTTCTAGACTGTTCCTGCTTGGGGCAACTGCTTACCTCACTTTATCCTGCTGATTCCCACCTCACCCACATGGTCAAAAATAGGTTTAACCTAGATGAATCTCCAGGGAATTATGCTGAGTGAAAAAAGCCAATCCCAAAAGGTTTAATACATATTCCATTTATGTAACATTTGAAATGACAAAATTTTAGAAACAAGTGACAGATTAGTGGTTGAAGGGGTCCCTGCTCCAAGGGAAGTGGGTGTGGCTGAAAAAGGGCATCCCTGGTGATAAAAACGTTCAGTATCTTGACTGTGGTGTCAAGATACACGAAGCCACACGTGATAAAAGTATATAAAACTGTATACACACACACATGAATACAAATAAAGTGGGAAATCTGAACAAGATCCGCAGTGTTTCAATGTCAGTAGCCTGGCTGTGATGTTATACCATGGTTTTGCAAAATGTTAACTCTGGGGGAAACTGGTTAAATTATCCATGGGATATCTCTGCCCTATTTCTTACAAGTGCATGTAAATCTGCATTAACTCCATAAAAATTTTATTGAAATTTAAAAAATAATCAGGGTCTGCAGTGGCAGAAACAGCAGTGGTGAAAATGAATGGGAAGATCATGAAGAAATGAGGGCCCTAGGCCACCCGTCCCTCCCCTCCTGTGGGCCCCCCTTTACCCAGCCCTCTGTTTCTGGACACAGGGGCATTTAGGCTCTCTGTCTTGCCTACTAATCCCCTCAAGTCCATCCCTGCTCTTTGACCTACAGATTCCCTGCCTCCCCTGCCCACCTAGGATGAAGGGGCGACCACCATCCCAGTGAGGCAGCCCGTGGTGCCCGAGCGGCCCAGTGGAAATGCCTCCTCGGTTCTTCCCTAAACACCTGATCTTGAACTAGAGATTTAACCCCCATGAGCTTTAGTTTCCTCATCTATAAAGTGTGGATACTCATTGCCTTCAGAGGCCTGTTGTGGGGATTAACAGCAATAGATTTAAAGCACCAGTTCTACAGTTCCTTAGCAATATGGACAAACGTCCACATTTGTGTGTTAAGACTATTTCCCCTGCAGGGTTTTCATGGAAAAGGAGAATATTAAGGCAGCACAGAAGCTTTATCAGGCAGTGGATTGGTAACTCAAAGCAGAACCCCTCAGAAGGTCGTGAGCTTGTTCTGGGATGAGAAAGGAGTGGAGAAGCGACAGGATGCATTCAATCTAAGTGGGTCAAACAGGAGGGAGGCAGATAGAAAAAAGGCAGAGAGCACACTAGCATATGAAGTACCCAAGAGGATTGGGGGTACAAAATCAAATATGAACTCTTTCCATCTTCAAAAGAGCTCACAGCCTAATGGGTGGGCATGGGGAGAAGTGAAGGTAGAAAAACCTCAAATACTGTCAGTGTGAAAGGGCTGAGATGGAGGCATGTAGCATACATAACAGGAGCACAGAAACACATCTGAATCAGACCAGAAGGAGGTCAGAAGGCTTCCTGGAAGAGGTGGTATTTGAACTGGGTTCTAAAGCACAAGGAGGGCAGGGAAGTTGGCGATGGGAGGCAGCAGGAAGAGGTAACAGCACCAACACATGGAAGACATTGAGGCGTGAAATGCCCTGATATGTTGGACACACAGGTCTTTCAAATGGCTAGGCAGGCCTTGCATGGCTGGGGGAAGATGGGAGGAGATGCTAGAGATGAGGCACGGGGTGAATTATAAGACACTCTAGGTGGGGGCCACAATGAACTTTATCCTAAAGAATAAAAGGAACCATCAAAGGATTTTAAGTAGGTGGAAATATAATCAGATGCAGGTTTTTTAGAAAGATCAGCATACTGCTGAGAAATAGGAACAAATTGGTGGTTTGAAGAATCTTTTTAATTGAGTTTGCTCCATTTTCGAGCTTTGTATTTTTGAAAAACTTTATGCTTCCAGAAACACAATCACAGAAAAGGGGAAGGAGCTTTTCTGAGATTGTTTTCGAAGCCTTCGTGGGAGGCACCCCAGAATCCCTGTCTTCAGGGCACCTCCCTTTCCCACTGCCTCTTTGCTAATCATGGTGCCCACAATCTCTGCTCATTGCATGATTCTCTGGGAAAATACCTGTGATGTCCAAAATATATTCCTTACACCCCATCTCCTTTTAGTGGTTCAGAGGACTCTCTCTTACATCCACTTACTAGACTGCGGGGTGAGGCTCTCTGGGAGCCTGCCTGCAGGTGTGGGTTTGTGGGATCGAGCACAGGGCTCCGTAAGAGGAGAGACTGAGGGACAGAGCTGGTGTGGTCGGCGAGGGGACAGGGAGTAGGAACTACAGGGTATACAACATTCCCTTCAGCATTCACTCCCAGGGCTAGTGTTGGGTTCCAGCATGTTCCGGGTTAGGTCACCCCCTCTCCGAACCTTCCGGGTTAGCTCACCTGTTTATTCTTCCGCCCTCTCCCTCACTGCAAGATTCACAATGTAACGACACAGAGGCCAAACTTGGCCTGCAATAGACCTGCGTTTTTTGGGGGGCCAATATTCTAATATCAGGGAATCAATTGCCAACATTTAACCATTGGGAGATTTCGCACACATATGCAAATTTCAAGATCCTTTTGGGGAAAAAAAATGAAAGATTTGGCAATATTGGGTTCTCACTGAGGCACTAATTTTGTCTGTTGCCCAGTAACTAGTGAGGATGCTGAGATTGGAGACATAGATTTAGAATATCTATTTTCGGAAACACAGGGTTTAAGTGAACAGGAGAGTGGCCTGTCATTCTCAGCAGTGACTTGAACTACTCTGCAACTTTTGCATGGGAGGCTCTCTATTGTCTTCTACCGCATTCTCTCCGGCAACAGGCTGCGCATATTTCCAACATCACTTACCATGGGAAGAGCTGTTGGTTCCCTCCAGAGCGCTCTGTGTGTTTTGCCACCAACACTCTTGCCTCCCATTATAGCACGCTGGCTCACTGCTCAGAGCTGCAGGTGAGGATGGCTCTCCCACTAGACTGAGCTCCCTAAGCACAAATACCATGTTCCACTTATTATTATATGTGGAGCACCTTACACAGTGCCTGGTGGGTACATAATAGTAATAATAATGTAATATAAAGAAAAGAGCAGTGCACGCGCTTTGACATTAGAGCCTGTTTCAAATTTCCACTCTTCTTCCCAGTTCAGGCAAATTCCTCAATCTCTCTGAGCCTTGCTTTCTTCTCCTATGAAATGGGCATACAGGATTACTGTGAGAATTAAATCACACAATGAAATTGTTACCAAACCTCTTAATCTCAAGTTCCTGTGCCCAATGCCCAGCAAGCCAAACACTGAGACATCGGTGCTTGGAGATGAGAAATATTTATTCGAATTGGCCAAAACGAGTAGGTGGGAGCCTGGGTTTGCTCAAATCCACCTCCCCTAGGGCAGAAAGCAGGGGGGTTTTATAGAGCTAAGGGGCTTGGCAGGAGGGACTTCAGGGAAACAAAGGGGTCACTCCCGATAAGCCTCTGGGCAATCTGACTTCTGGGTTTCAGCAGTTGCTGAGGGCCGGCCACCCATCTGTCTGGTGATCGGCCATCCGGCCATCTGGTGATGGCAACCTCCCTGAAGGTATTCTCTTTCTCCTGCAAAACAGGCTCACAAAACCTTGAGACCCCTGAGTCACCCCTCAAGTTAACCAGGAAAAATAGCAAATTGGTTTAATATCTACAGTACCCCTCAGACACCCGGCTTCGCTCCCACCTACTCGTTTTGGCCAATTCAAATAAATCTTTCTCATCTCCAAGCACCGACGTCTCAGTGTTTGGTTTGCTGGGCATCGGGCACACGAACTCGAGATTAAGAGGTTCGGTACCAGTATCATTCCAACTCAATACCTAGCTAAATGGGGTCAATAAATGTGAGTTACCTCCCCCTTTGCATGCTTGTGGAATAAATATTTATATAAATACTCAGTAATCTATTGTGTTTATTACCAACAGATTTTCATGTGGTTTTGGCTTAGGAGCATTTTTCTGAGGAGTGTGGATATCTGGGGAAGAGTGTTCTAAGTGCAGGTGAGAGCGAATTCAAGGCCTTGAGCCTGGATCGTCCCTGGCATGTTTGAGGAACCACAAGGGAATAGTAAGGAAGGGAATGAGTAGTGTGAGATGAGGAGAGAAAAGTAAGGATGCTAGGAGGCAGGTCATGTCTTTATCTTTGTGAACCTATGAGTGAATCAGAAAATTGCTGAAGATTTTTGAACGGAGGAGTGAGAAGATCTGACACAGTTTAGTAGGATCTCTGCAGATGCTGTGTTGAGAACAGACTGCAGTAGGATAAAGGTAGAAGCAGGAAGACCAGAGAGGAGGCTCCTACAAACATCCAGACGAGGAGGAAAGTGGCTTGGACCAGGTGGTGGCAGCACAGGTTGAGAGAAGTGGGCTGATTCTGGATTATTTAGAAAGCAGAGCCAGCATAATTTTTTGATGGATTAGATGTAGGGTATGGAAAAAAGAGAAGAGTCAAGAATGACTACAAGGTTTGTAACTTGAGCCACTGGAAGAATGGAGTTGCCATTTCCTGAGAGTACACCGTGGGGGTGGCAAAGGCTCTCCAGCCCACTTGCAAGCCACAGCGAGCTGCAAAACTTGCAAGTGGTAGAAAGGAATTTAAATTCAAGTTGTCTGATGCAAAAATCAGGGCTCTTTCCCTCCTATCCTGCTGTGTCCATTACAATATTTTGTAGAGTTCAGAGTAGATAATTCTGCCAAGAGCATTAAGACAGGCCAGGAAAGGTGTAGTATCTGAGCAAGCGATGGAGCAGGGAGACCACAGGGCCATCTTGATATGAACAACAGCAAGAGCAAAGGTCAGGGGGCCTGAAGATGCCTGCTGTGTATTCTGGTATGTCCTCAACTGTACGTAAGGTACATGGAGGTACACTGTGGGAGAGAAACCTACAAGGATATATCACATAATGGAAGACATTGAACGCCATGCTTGGGAGTTAAATTTAATCATTTGGACAATGAGAAGCTGTTGAAAGCAAGAAGTAAGAGGTGAGATGGTTTGGACTATGTTTTCAAAAGATGGCTTTAGAATCAGTGGAAATGATGATTTGAAGAAGCAAGAGATTAGAATCCAAGAGACTAATGAAATAATCCAAACCCTCATTACAGTCATGCTATAAAAACAGAAAAGGCGTAATTTAAAAAACATTTGGTAGTGAAATTGACAGTACTCTGGATTGAGTAGCTGAAGAAAGTGAAGGTGGGGAACATGTCAAAGGGGTCCAGCTTGCCCGGCTTTGAGATGGATGTGTTGAACAAAGATGAGGGATGCAGGGGAAGAAGCGAGTTTAGATGGGAAAAATAAATTGGGAAGATAAATTGGCTGCAGGGTGCGCTGAGTGTAAGGAGCCTGGATGCATAGCCACATGCAGATTTTTTCAATAGTCTTCAGTAATCAGGAGAGAAACTAAGGCTAGAAATCCCGATTTAGGAGTCACTAGCATAGACATGATATCAGAAGATTTGGACCTAAACGAGATGACCCAAGAGAAAATGTAGTGTAACCAAAGAGAGGTCAGGCTTAGAAGCTTGAGAAACAGCTGCTTTGAGGGGCAGATGGGAGAGGAGGAGCCGGGAGAAACTCTACAAGATAGGAGGACAAGGGGGTAGGAAGAGAGTGGTCAACGGTGTAAGGTTTAGTACAAAATCAGTTCACATGAGAGTCAAGAAACTCCAACTGCATTTGATCATAGGAAGCCTCTGGTAACCTTCAGGAAAGCACTTGTTCCCGAGTGGTTGGAGAGAGAAGCAGAATTTAGCGGAAGAAGTAATAGCTTAGAAATACAGCCTTGTCTCATGGAAGTCTGGACATCAAAGAGATCGGAAATGACCATAACATGTCTAGGAAAGTTTTTCATTGTTGTTGTTTCTTTCTTTGTTTTTAATCTTGTTTTTACTAAGACATGAAGAAGCAAGAAGATGTTTATGAATAGAATAAAAGGATAGGCCAGTGAGGAGGGAAAGATTGCAGATACAAAAGAGAAAAGGGATATTTGATGGGGCTGGGGAATAGAGGAAATTTGGAAAAGACAAGGGATAGTGGGATAAAGAGCCCCCTAGGCAGCAAGTGAGTGATAAGCAACAACTCAGGTTTCAGAGAGTATGGGGAGCAGAAGAAGGAAGTGAGCACAAGGCATCATGGGAGAGAAAGGAAGGCAAGGAAGGATGGAGCTGAGTCCATTCAATGTTTATGCTGAAAGGAAGGTGATTTAAGCGCTGATCCTTTGGGGGATGTTCCTGGTAGATGGTGAGTAATTTGGGCAACATGGGAAGGCACTGAATGGAATGGTCACAAAATCACTTTTTATCTAGATCTCTCCCCACAGTTCAAGAACAGGAGCAGCTGGGATTACTTCCTGGGATAAGGCTCCTGGCCAAAGCAGAAACTGCACATCTGCTTTTTTTGTGAGGAAGATCAGCCCTGAGCTAACATCCATGCTAATCCTCCTCTTTTTTTTTTTTTTTTTTGCTAAGGAAGGCCGGCTCTGAGCTAACATCTATTGCCAATCCTCCTCCTTTTTTTCCCCCAAAGCCCCAGTAGATAGTTGTACGTCATAGTTGCACATCCTTCTAGTTGCTGTATGCGGGATGTGGCCTCAGCATGGCCGGAGAAGCCGTGCATCGTTGCACTCCCGGGATCTGAACCCCAGGCCGCCAGTAGTGGAGCGCACACTTAACCGCTAAGCCCCGGGGCCGGCCCTGCACATCTGCTTTGACTCCCTTCAAACTCAGCATGATTTATAATGAAAAGCTTATACAGTATTTACTTGAAAGACCAAAGTCAGGTGGAAAAATTTTCAATTATAAAATTCCAGCCAAGCCAGAAAAACTCAAAGTCCGGAGGAGAATCGTAAAGGCCAGTCCAGGCCCACAATAAAACTTGGATAAAATGGAGATGTGGTTCCTAGTTTAACTTGTATGTTAGTCCATGTTTCTGCAAGAAATAGTTTGAGAAAGAAAAAAATAGGTCTTTTCTTAAAAGAAAAAAAATGAGTTTTTTTTTAAAGCCAGTCAAGACCATATCAATAGGCCATAAAACCAGGTTTGCTTTATTTTTGGGTAGAAGGTGTTGTGAGCTAAACGCAGAATGGTGGATTTAGGGATTCACTGACACTAGTAACATCTCTAGGGACACATCAACTTGCCATCTAGAGAGATACACTGGTCTTCAGAAATCTGTGCACTCGGGCGTGTTTAAATTTGTGTATTTCAATGAATAAGCTGCAACCTCTTGCGTTTGCCTCCTGAATGGAGTGGTGTGTGTCTTGGGGAGCCCTAGTTCACTGTTCCCTTTTCTATTCTTATATGCTAAAGCGATTGAGATTCAGGTTGGTTCAGGGTTGTTTTTGCAATAACAGAGTACGGCTTTATATAAGACCTACTTGCCTCTTACCTGTTTTACTGCTAGCTAACGCGTTATCTTCTAACCACAAGGAAGGAGTTGTTCTCTCTGAAACTCTCCCAACTCTTATCCCTGGATTTCACCTTGACTTCCTGGGAATCTCCATGGCACTTGGCTGTTCTATCTCTTAAAACATTTCTTATCCAGTACTTTGTATAGTAGTTATCTGTCCACTTGGGTATGCCCCTTGGTGCCCTCCCGCAAGAGCTGGGTACAGAGGTGGGGAGCCCTTAGGCACCTTTGCATTCCCTGAAGCATCTGGCCCTTTGTAATCAATCAATACTGAGGTGATGAAATTAAGAAAGAAGCCAAGGGGGCAGCAGACAGTGTGAGCTCACCATCAAGTATGCTTTGTAGGCAAGTGGATGTGCCCTTTACTCTGGAACTGGGGCCATCTTGTACATGAAATGACATCTCAGGGGCGTACAAGCAGTGTGCTAATAATTGTACACTCACTGCCAATCATACCCCAAGAACTTTTCTGCCTGTTTTTCCAAAAACAAAATAGAAAGTCCTGAACAAAAAAGGTCTAGATTGCCAGTCTATAAAGCCTAAATGTGTACAGTAATGAGAACCTATAAAACCTTGCTTCATCTGGTGCCCAGACATCTGACCGGTTTGCACCATTATTGAAAGAAGTCTTCCCACCATCCTTAGCCACAATTCAGAGACTTAAATGTCACAAGTAGAACCACAGCCTGGGGAGGGTATGCTCTACTTGCTCAGGCAACCAATAGCAGCCCTGCTTAGGAGATTCTAAGATGGCATGGGAGGCTGTTGCTGAGTTAATAAAAAAAAAAATGGGTGTTTACATAGTTGTTTTTTTTTAAAGGCACATGTCACAGAAGTGAAAAGAGTAGCTTCTGAAATATACTCTGCCCATGACCCAGGTAGAGCAGGCTTACCCAGAGGATCATGGAAATAAGAGAAAGGTGTTCTCTGCCACATCTGTAACTCAGTTTAGACAGCTGAGTCCCGACCATGACTACAGAGGATTATAGCAAAGCCCTGCTGGCAGATTCAAGGAAATGAATAATAATATAATAATTTATCCAGTGCCTGCTCTTGGCCAGATACCATGTTAGATGCCTTATATGCATTACTGCTAATCCTCTCTATATCCCTACAAGGTGGGCATTTTCCTTTCAACTCGACAGATGAGGAAACTAAGGTTCAGAGAGGTTCAGTATCTTGCCCCAAAATCACACCACGAGCAAACGCCCAAGCTGGGATTTGAGGACAAATCCCACTTTGGAGTCCACTGGATTCCAACGCCCATACCCTTTCAATTTCATCAAATTCCCTTTATGAAACACAGATTCTAAAACAGGAAGAGTCATCTTGAGAAAATATGACACTCATTCATTAAAACAAAGTCCAGAAGATGTAAGCATTCACATTACCTGACATTGGGTGACTATAACTATTCATGTAGCAGAGAAGCCCAGAAATGTTCTCCGGCCGTGCAATACGGTGAGTAGGAACGTGAATTCTGAGTCAGGCTGAGCTCAAATCACAGCACCATAGTTTATTAGCTGTGGAATGTAAGCAAATCACTTCCCTTCTCCAGGCATCAACTCCCTCATCATTCTAAGGACTGAATGACATAACCCGTATAAAGCAGTAGCTTAGTTTTTGGTGCAGATTAAGTACTTAATTATTTGTTATTATTCTCTATCCACCCACCAAACTAGTGCCTCCTCCTGTAGCCCCAGGAAAATCATGCTCCCTGACATGGTATACAAGGTCCTCTAGGATTAGGTCCCTGCCCTCCAGCAGCAACATTTATTAATTCTCTAAATGCACCTAAAACCACCTGGGACAACCTCCCATCTTTCTCCACCCCAACATCCTAACTCCTTCTAACTCCTCAGGGGAGAGAAGCTCAGATCTCACTTCCTTCTAGAAAGTAGCTCTGTTTAGGCATCTGCAGTAGTACCATCGACAGTCTCCTGTGGATAAGTTTGTCGAGGGCTATTCTTCAGCCAGAGCAATTGTTTGGACACTTGTATGAATATTGGTTCAGCTTGCTCCATCTCACTCTCTATAAGAAGTCACCCTACGTTCTTACTTCACCACGAGTCATCAGTGCAGGCCAACTTGGTGTTACCCACCTAAAGTGGTAACTCCCACCAGGAGAGGCTATTTAAGATTGAGATTCCCACAATCCACCTCCCTTTCCCAGGTGCAAAATGTACATTTCTGTCTTAAAGTACATTAGTGCCATAGCTGACTGTATCCCAATGGTTATTCAGAGAATATATGGGGGGAGGTCAGTTGATTTTTTTATAGTCAAATCTTCTGATCTCAGAAGGCAAAGTTCTTTCCTGTGAGCCTTCTTAGCTGGGAAGATAGAGGGCACAGTGTGAGAGAGTGTGAGGGATAAAAGTGAGAGGTCTGGGCCGGCCCTGTGGCGTAGTGGTTAAGTGCACGCGCTCCGCTACTGGCAGCCCGGGTTTGGATCCCGGGCACGCAACGACGGACCACTTCTCTGGCCATGCTGAGGCCGCGTCCCACATACAGCAACTAGAAGGATGTGCAACTATGACATACAACTATCTACTGAGGCTTTGGGGAAAAAAAAGGAGGAGGATTGGCAATAGATGTTAGCTCAGAGCCGGTCTTTCTCGGCAAAAAGAGGAGGATTAGCATGGATGTTAGCTCAGGGCTGATCTTCCTCACAAAAAAAAAAAAAAAAAGTGAGAGGTCAGGCAGGGCGGCCACACAAGAGAGCCAACAATTGCACTGAATGTTAAAAAGTGAATGGTAGATGAATAAAATAATTTTCAGAGATTTCATTCAGTTCTGGATTGTTTTGTTATATTAGATATGAAAATTTTAGGAAAGATGTAAATGAGCTCATGTTCTTTGGTGGCCCCATCAAGGCTGGTGTTGTGTTATTCACTCCTTTGTGATAAGTGACACATACTCCACGGTGTCCTGTGTGAAAAGTAGTATTACAGTAAGCTATCTTGATATTGGTCAATCTGCACTGTGACTTATATCCCACAAATTCCCCAAGTTAGTGAAATATTGAGGGTGGAAACTACCTTACTCATTCTTTAATCACCTCTCAGCAACCATCACAGGGTCCCTGGAACAGATTAGGTGTTTAATAAATATGCATTGAGTTGACCCAGACCATCACTGAGTCACTTGAGAAATTCTAAGGCAGCATGAAGCCGCTCTCCAGAATACCAAATAGGTATCATCAAATTTTGACAAGTATAAACCATTGCTTACCAACGTTTCACCTTATGACACCAGAAGACATCAATTTCTTACAAACACTCTAATTTTTATGCATACTAAAATTTGAGTATTGCTGGATTTTACTGGTTCTATATGGGATTAGCACAGAGAAGTTTCACTTAGCAACTCCACAACCATTGCTGGGTTCATTCCCTTACAACGGTACCAATAATAAGCATATTATAAGCCTCTTCTATGAGGATAAGAGAGCATTCTTAATTATGTCACTGTGTGAGCAGCACTGGAGTACTTTAATGGGTATTAATAACTATACATTTGCATAGTAGGAGCAAAGGAAAAGAGTGTATCCAGGTTACATGTGCAGACTGATCAAATCACAGATTAATTCATTTCACAGGATCCCCAACAGCAGATGTTCCTAAAAATGGTGATGAAGAGATATCCAAAAAGCAACCACGTAAGGATGTTCAAGCTGTTCACGATCCATCCATCCGTGGAGTCATCTGTCTATAAAGCACGCTGCTCAGAGAAATCGGATCATAATTCCAGATAGTAGTTATCACGCTTCACAGAGCACATTCAGGAGGTGGTTATGTGAACACTCTGGCTGGAAGCCATGTCTGGGGCCTTAAATTAGCTCTGATATTGAGAAGATCACAAGGAACCTATCACATGCCTGGAGATTGGGCAAAAAGAGGCAGAGACACCTTCTTACCTGTGAGAATGAACCAAGGAGCTGTGGTTAAGACGCCCTACACATTATAGAACTACTCTAGAAGACAAACCTGTCAATCCCGAGGAGCTCTTCTTCAAAACAACTTACCTTACAATACTCTGAAATAGATTACCTTATTGACCAAAAAGATTCATCACTTTTTTTTGTTTGTTTCTTTTTGATTTTGAATTCTCTGAAGGAACACTTCTGAGTCTGATCTCCCAGTTTGATTGCTCCTTCCCACTAAAGCTTGTATGTTCTTCTTTTTTTTTTTTTTAATTTTATTTAGTTATTTTTCCCCCAAAGCCCCAGCAGATAGTTGTATGTCATAGCTGCACATCCTTCTAGTTGCTGTATGTGGGACACGGCCTCAGCATGGCCGGACAAGCGGTGCGTCGGTGCGTGCCCGGGATTCGAACCCCGGGCCGCCAGTATCAGAGCGCACGCACTTAACCGCTAAGCCACGGGGCCCGCCCCTGTATGTTCTTCTTTGCAGCACTTGGTAGAACTCCAGTTTGCAGTGAACTTGACAATTAGAATGTAAGCCATGAGGGCAAGGACCAGGTTATCTTGTGTGCCGTCATATCCCTAGGACACAAACGCCTGCGCAGAGTCAGACTTTCAATAGAAATTGTTGAAGGAGTATGAGCATGTGTGAATATTCATAAACGTGTATTGACTCCATGCCGTGCACTGGGGACTGTGCTAGGTGTAGATCAGGCAAGCAAAAGGAATCAGAGGC
Organism: Ceratotherium simum simum; assembly: GCF_057802395.1. Classification (NCBI taxonomy): domain Eukaryota; kingdom Metazoa; phylum Chordata; class Mammalia; order Perissodactyla; family Rhinocerotidae; genus Ceratotherium; species Ceratotherium simum. The sequence continues at coordinate 15,786,165 of NC_141930.1, forward strand.
CCTCAGAGCCAGGCCTGCTGAATCAATTAACAGGAACATCTACAAACTTGAATAAGGAGCTGAAAAACTCCAAGACAAACAAGAGCTAATTCTGGATGCGCCTTTTCCCTCCTCCCCCTCCCAAGCCACAATTTCATACCACAATTATTATGCTGCTTCTACAGAGTTTTGCCAATTCAGTTGAGATCACAGGTGCCAGGTGGTATGAAGTGGAGGGAGCAGTTGGCAAGGCGAGTGATGTTGCCATGACAAGAAGCTTCAGTAGAATTGCTTTCAGACTACTGAATGAGCACCGGGACAATAAAGTACTTTTTTTTAATCCCATCAGGTGTTGGCTTTTTAGCTGTACCTCCCAGAGACTCATAATAGCCCAAAAGCAAAGAGGATACAGTAACTGGGGAATCTCAATTTCCTGTCTGGGGCCTATTTGTCATTCATGAGTATAAAAGACATCTTCACAGGGGCTGAATCTGGTTGGGTAAAAGCTGGCTATGTGCTATGACAGTGTGGTTTAGGGGCTGTCTGCATCATCTATGGTGTTGTTAAAAACAAATGTTCAGGCTCCACCCCAGATCTGCAGAATGAGACTCTACTGAGGAGAACCCACAAATCTTTATTTTTCACAACGCTCTGATTGTTACACATACTCAAGTTTGAGTATCACAGTCTCTACTGATTTTGTATGGCACTAGTCCAGAGAAGTTTCTCTAGCAATAAGGGACTGTGTTATAGATGGTCTGCTCATCCCTTGTTTGTGTTACTTTGGCCTAAAGAAATGAGATTTTGCAAAAGCCTGGAAGAAAATAAGGAGCTGGGGAGTAGGGGTGAAAGGAAGGAGAAGGAGAGAATTTTCATCCAGTGATTAAGCAGTGAAAAGAAGTACAGGCCAATAGAAGGCAAAAGGTAGGTCATTTTATTAAAATATATATAGCACTTCATGAATCAGACTTCTGGTAGTTCCCCAGCACTTTTAGGTTTAAATCCTGTACTAATGTTTTGTCAGTAGGATAGATGGTCTTACCTCTCATAGTGACCCCAAAATTAGAACTTTTAAAATGCGCAGCTCTGAGCAGGGCATGGGGAATTGGACACTCCCATACACCTTTAGGGGGAACAAAATTGGGGCAACCTTTTTGGAGGGGAGTTTGCTAATGATTATCTAATAAAAAATGCACTCTTCTTTTGACTCAGTAATTTCACTACCAGGAATTAATTCTGCAGACATACTATACCTGCCAATATATGTCAATATTATGTGTCCTGCTAAAATAAAGAATCTCTGCTAAGAAACTCTTTCTTGTATTCATCTAACTTACTTGCTTGTAGTTCTTTATAAATCCAATGTACTGCTATAAATAATAAAATAATCGTACTAATAAAGTAATATAACATCACTAGCATCAAGAAGGCAATGAGCACTTACTGAGTCCCTACTGTATGCCAAGCGCTGTGCTAGGGGCTTTTGTGTAACCCTTCAACAAGCCTGAACTTGGAAATGATTTTCCCCATTTTTCTCAGACAAGAAAACTGAGGCTCTGAGGGCATGTAACTGGGCCAGGGTCATGGCTGAAAAACGCAGAATCAAACTCCAAAACTCTTCCTCAAAACCAGTTCTCTTTTAAACCATACCATCAAGAAAAGGAACATCCAAGAGTATTAACACTTCTAGAAACATCAGCACTGTAGGATTTCTGAATAAACTTACCTTGCTTCAATAGAACACTTTTAAAAATCAAGGAAGAATAGGAACCATTATGTTGACAGGTTATGGTAGGAGGAGCCATTTGAACGAAAAATCACTTGCAATATTTTAAGCCGATTTTAATGATTTAAAGGAGTGGAAAAACATTCATGATGATTTTTCTATCCCTTTTCAGCTGCTTTCCGCTTGGCTCACAAAACTTCCATCACTGTCTTGCAGCAGTGGAAGAATTATTTTCATCCCACAGAGGACTTGAAGATTTCTTTCTAATAGCACTGTTCAGTTCTTGGGTAAATGGGAATAATTCCACTGCCTCTTTAAAGCTTAGTCCCTCACATGTATTATAAGGGAGGCTGGGGAATGTGTAGAGATGTGTGGCTGAGCTCAGATTCATAGCCTGAGGTTATGAGGCTCCACGCCAAGTTTTCACCTATATGGAATCATTCAGCAGGCTTAACCACTCTTCCTCTACCCCAAGGAAAATACTAACATGATTTAACTGCAGTTAAGAATTCCAGTAGGCACTTACTAAATGTGGCATAATCTTTTCCATGCATAGAGAAAAGGAAATCATTCTGCTAATCTACGCCTCCCTCCGAACAATCACATTTCAGAGCTCAATCCTCGATCCAAGCTGGAGCAATTGATGAACTTTAAATTTAGTTGGTATAAAAAGTATATGGGAACCACAACAAACTTGTGGATACAAGAGCTTTAAAAAGAAAGGTTTACATGGCTAAAATACATCAAAAACATGAAATGGTTTTCTTTTATAAAATCATTTTCACACTTTGCTCCTAATTTCTCTTTTAATTCATTATTTAAGATAATTTCAGTGACATGATATGGATGAAGAGGAATAAGCCAGCGATGTAGAGAGAAGGGAGAAATTCACTCTGCAAATGATAGGAGAGTGAACCTCCTGGAGAACTCGGTGAAAGGGGATAGGGTTTGGAAGAGAGTGTGTTTCTGGCCAGACCTGTGGGACTGCAGGCAGCATGGGTATATCCCTGTTTGTAGTTTCTCTGTGATCTCTTGCCAAAGGCAGATAATTTAGCAACAGTAAGAATAAAGGAATGATTTGCCTTATAGCTGATGTGGCAGGAAAATCACTTTACGGTACTTTTTCTGCAGGCCAATGGGATAGTAAAGACCACAGCCCAGGGTTTACAAGGAAGAGGTAGCACCATGCATAATGAAAAACTCGTTCAGAGAACTTCTCAGGAGCTAAGAGCACAAATTTGAAATGAAGCAAATCAAAGCTAGGAAACCACGTCAGCGTCAAAATGTGTTAACTTGAAATTCACAGGCACATATTTCAGTTAAAAAGGCAAACCGAGTTGTTGCTGCTTCTACCAGGATGTCTTAGCAAGCTGTGACTTGAAAGTGAGCACTGCGTTGGTTGAAAGGCTGATGCTGAGTGTTTCTACATGAGAGTCGGGGCCGGGTAGGGGAACAGGTGGCTATCATCAGTTTGACTGCCTCTCTGGGAGGATGGTGTAAACCGTGTTGTAAGCTAAAGAGTAAACCATATGAGTAGCTTTAAGGAGGTGTTTAATGCTCAAGGCTGTTAGATGGGATGTTTTACCAGTAGAAATGAGTTAAATATAAATGGCCCTAGTGATGGAAAATGCTTCAAAAATAGCTGTGGATAGAGAAAACTGAAGAGTTTATTATGAGACCTCCCAACCCCATAGAACCATGTTCTGCAATGAGGATAGACAGAAGACAGGACAAATGGGAAAATTCGTGTTGAGATTTTAGGATTTGACTCTATTCTGTAAAGCATTTCTTTACTTCAGATATTTATATACTCTTCATGATAGAGAAGGAGAGTGCAGAGCTGCCAATATCTCTCCAATAGCCGTTTCATTCTCTCCTTCTTCCTTTCCGGTAGAACCTCATTTTTTTCAGGGTTGCAATGTGCTCATTTACAAAGAACTAAAGAATCTACTGCATTTCTCAGCCTCCTTTGCAGTGGGGGAGGTCACAAGCTACAGTTCAGGCAGTGACGTGTAGGCAGAAGGGAATGGACAGGGCTCCAAAAATTCTCCAAGGCTACTGATGCAACTGAGACACGGCTTTTTGTCCTTCTCCCTTCCCCTCCCTCCCCTTGAGATGTGTACAGGTTGGCCTGGGCTCCGGATACCATCTTGGGAGCATAAGGACATGAGACACATCCTGAAGATGGCGAAGCAGAAATCCAAGGCCTTGATTCATCGTGAAGTTGCGATGCCAGCCCTGGACTACTTATCTCCATTCTGCCTTTGCATGAGGGGGTTCATTCATAGTTTGAGTTTGCTAAGCTCAAAATGACCCCTAATTTATTTAAGCCATTGGGGTTTTTTGAGGGGGAGAGGGTGAGGCGTGGGGTCCCTATTACTTACAGCAATGTAACTCCTCACTTGTACAGAGTACAAGGTGCATATTTGACAATTCCTTTACCATTATGCTGCTGGAGATCCATGCTTTGGTTTACCAAGCCCAAATGTTTAACACGTAAAATTCCCTGGCAGGAGCACATTAAAGTATCTAGAAATAAATACTATCTGATCCTTTCTCCCAAAGTAGCCATTTATGCAATGGGAGGAATGAGAATATTAATTTTAAGAATATTGTGCAGGTCATTCCCCAGTGAGACCAGGTAGAGGTGAGGTGCCATGCTGGGGGCATGCACATGGTTTACCACTGCTCAGAAATTTCTATTAATCTGTATGATTAGTGCTCAAAAATTCTCCCAATGTTTTAGAAAAATCAACTAATTAAGGATCTAAATCTTTCAAATCTTTATGCCTTTCTTATAATCACATCCAGAAAAAAAAATTGAAATTATATTCAAAAATAGCTGTGCATAGACAAAACTGAAGAGTTCACTGTTTGTGCTCCCAACCCCATAAAATCATGTTCTGTAATGGGGATAGACAAAAGAAATGACAAATAGACACAATTCTTGTTGGGATTTTAGGAGTATTTTAAAGCTTTCAGAATTCCATGCAGACTTGGTATGAAATAAGAGAAATTAAAAGGAAAAGAGGAGTGATCGTAAAGTGATTAAATGACTTTTTTTTTTTTATTCCCCAAGTTTCCATTTTGAGGATCATGTATCTCTCGAAATAAAGATTAGAGGCAGCTCCCATTCACTGTTCAGGTATCTCACAGGATCTGTGGATTCAAAATATAAATAATAAACTACACTCCTCTGATTGAATCTGCTCTACCACAGTTACCATAGCCACTAACAGGTTTAGGAAGACCTTCCAATTCAAGAAAGACCGAGATGAAGAGGTAAGATGTGTTGGGGTGGAGGAGAAGCGTGATTATTGCCTCGCTCCTCCTCTTCCCACCCCAGCCACTTTTAAAAGCCCTTTATCAATCTTGACAACAAAAAGCCAATTCAATTCTTTAATGGTGACCATGATGGTGGGATCCAGTGGCTCTTTCTTTGTCAAGCATGGATCGTGCTCCATGTTTTAAATGAATAAACTATTTTAGCCGCAAGAACAACAAGGTGACATAATCTTCTCCACTTGGAGACCTAGAGATTAAGTGGATAGTTATAGTGGAAGGTGGTTGTAGTTATATTGGAAGGTGGAGATTTTTAAAGCAGTGAGTCAGCCTCCAGAACCCAGTGCACAGCCCTCCACCCCACAACCCCTTAACGCCGATGGTGTCCCTTACGAATGAGATTTCTGTTTCAAAGTGTGGAAGAAAGGAAGAAAACAGGAAGGGAAACAGCAATGAAAAACAGCTAGCTTTCATTCTCAAAATGGAGACTCGTGACATATGCAGGTTAGCTGGACAGTGACTTTGGAAGCCAATTTGGCACATGCCCTGGTGTGACAGCCCTGGGTTTGAATTCTAGACCTACAATTAATTGGGGGGGCGGGGGAGAGCACTCTTATTGTCCACTGACCCAGTTCCCAGGAAGTCAGTCACAAATTCCCTTAGAGAATGGCTTGCAAGAAGCTGAAAACGCAAACCAAACACCAGCCACCCTGAAAGAAACATGCTCCAGAATTTCCAGAAAAGCTTCCCGGTTGGGGGTGAACTGCGTGGAGTTTGCATTCTAAACACATGCTTTTGCTTTAGACACTGTTAGTTTGATCAAAATAGCTAAGTTTTCTAAAGATAAGTCCATGCACAGTTTTTCGTAAGATTACGAGAAATAGTATCTTATTATACATATCATATTATAATCTTATATCATATTTATAAGAGAAACAATAATTGGCCATGTCAAAAAATGTCCTTTTTTTTTTCTTTTGTACTGCTACTGTTATTATTGTATAACTTGGGGGCAGTGGGAAAGATTTGAGGGGCCTAACGGTGCTTCCACTGGGAAGGAGCAAGTCCCTCATGCTTTAGAAGACTTATAAAATCTGTACCGCAGTGGTAAGAACCCCAACCTTAGCTAAAGTAGTCTCTGCAGCTGAGATGAGGCAAGGGCCCCTGAGATGAGATGCTGAGGCAGAGATGGACCCCACATTGCCTCAGAAGAGCATCCAAGGTGGGCAAAGAGAGAGGCGTCCCCCTCAGACCCTGGCAGGGACCCAGGCTTGAGAGGCCGGTGATTCTGCTTGTGAAGATTCAGATCAAAAATTGGCGGTGGTGGTTGCTGTTCTCACCCACACGCCTTTAAATGTACCATGGCAGGCCGCTGTGAAAATTAGGGAAGTGTTAGTTACATAATATATTTTTTAAATTATTTCCTGATTTCTGTACCAAAGGATTTTTTTTTTTTCTTTTCGCATGACTTTTTTGTACTTACGGTCAAATTTTCCATCAGGTTCCGTCCTAGTAACCACAAATGAGACTTACATTTTTGGGTTTGGAGTTGCTCGTGTGGGCAAAACCCAGCACTTGTACAAGCAAAAGTGTACGTAAGGAATGAGTTTTTGTCCCACTTAACTGTGGAAAAACCCAGCCCACGCCATCCACACGCACACAGCGGTCGACCGAAGGGGCCTCGTCGTGTAGCCTCAGGCCTCGGGTCAGGAGCAGGTGCCATTTCCTTCAAAAGCCTACTAGTGCATTCTGTAGCCAGAACTGGGCCTGTTATGAATTATTTCAGGCAACAGAGGTATTCTCAAGCTTCATGTATGTGGGAGGCGGCTCCATACTGGCCTTCAGCCTCGGGTGACTACACTGCTCCCACCACAAGCAGGCTGCTAATAATTCAAAAAAATGAGAATGTGCTTCTAGCAGAAAAAGAATTTTCTAACTGCCAAAAAATATTTTTCTCTCAAAAGGGGCACAATCTTGTGCAAGAAAACCTTTTAGCTATTAGTTGGCCTAATGTTATCCTTCTTCTGCATCTTGATGCCAATTTACCTTTCTGTCAATTAAAGCCTAGACTACATGCTTCTAGCATTTGAAACACTTGTGATTCATGAACCTCAATTTAAAAACAAACAATTTCAAAAAGATACTCCCTACAATTTTTCTTGCTCCGTGGGACCACAGGAGTTTCTCCACAAAAATCCTTGATTTGTTTCCAGAGCTTATCTCATGATTGCTGTTGTCTCTGGGAAGTGGTGTCATTCTAACACCATCTCAGTGAACTGTTAGATCAGCCAGTTCGGTCCAATTTCCAAGCCAGGAAAGAGCCTTTAGCAACTTTCAATCTCTGTCTGCAGCCTTTGAAATGTGTAAAGGTAAAGATAAATATTTCTCTAGTTAAAGAAGAATTTAGATATTGTCAAAGGAAACTTTTTTCCTGCATGTGAACATTTTTCTAGAAGTAAAAGAACCCAAGCTTACCACAAGTGTATCTTTAGAAAGATACTCTTCACTGTAATTATACATGACACATAAAACACATTCGGCAACTGTGTGTGTAAGTAAATAGAGGCATTCTCAGCGGTGTGACTCACGGAATTACATGGTGAAGATTACAAAGTTCCAAATAGGTAATAAGCACTTTGTAGAGAACAAAATAAAAAAACAGAATTCTGTCTACGTATTAGCTGGATGCATCTCAGATTTGTGAGAGAAATGAGGGCTTGTTGAAAATGATAGCAACACAATTGTTCCACTTAAGTTCACTCAGACCAATGTGGCTTGTAGCCCTTTCTGATAGGTGAGCTTTCTCAAAGGCTTTTAATCTACTTCATCATCATTAGAAACTATTCATTGTATAGTTGTATAGATGCTCCAGAATTCTCAGGCAAGACAATGAAGTCTATCAAACCCTTATACCCCTTTTTTTTAATAAGCATTTAAACATATTATGCATAAATACATACATGTACATGGGTATACACATATATGTATCTACCCATATACATATATTCATGTGTGTATATATATGCATATGTTATATGTATATACACATACGTATATATGTATCCTTGTGTGTATATGTATATACACATATACATAATATGTACATATATATCATTTTCCACTCTGAGAAAAGATCTCTCTTCTGTCACAGGATGATCCCCTTTGACATTAAAAATTGTCAGGGTGATAATCATGGAAATGACAGATCTTTTCTCGTATAGATCCACTTTTATTTTGGGTTAAAGGAGAGTCATTTATTATTGTTAGAAAAATGGCTTTCTTTAGAAAATCCTCTGTTGATTTTCATGTACTGTGGGGTATTTTTCATAAGCACTTTTTCATCCTTTTCACAGAGTCCACACTTTTGTCATCTTTTAAATCAGTAGTTCTCAACAGGAGGTAATTTTGCCCCCCAGGGAACATCTGGCAATGTGTGGAGGTATTTTTAGTTGTCGCAGTTAGTGGGGAAGGCAGTACTGCTGGCATCTATGGGTGGAGGCCAGGGATGCTGCTAAACATCCTACAATGCACAGAACAGCCTCCCACAATAAAGAATGTGGTGGCTTAAAAGAGAAATTTATTCTCTTTCAGTTCTGGAGGCTAGAAGTCCAAAACCAAGGTGTCAGCAGGGCTGTATTCCCTCTGAAGGCAGTAGGGGAGGATCCTTCCTTCCTCTTCCAGCTTCTGATGGCTCCAGGCATTCTTTGGCTTTTGGCCGAATCATTCAGATCTTTGCCTCTGTCTTCACATGGGCTTCTGCCCTCTGTGTCTCCTTTTGTCTTTATATTACACTTATCATTAGATTTAGGGCCCACCTGGATCATCCAGAATGATCTCATCTCATGATCTTTATTACATCTGCAAAAAGCATTCTAAATAAAGTCACATTCACAGATTCCAGGTGGACATATCTTTTGCCGGGGCACCATTCAACCCACTACAGTGTGTGTGTGTGTGTGTGCAAAATCACTGTGACAAGGCCAGGCTCAAAATAAGCAAAACATTTTCTCAAAATGTAAAGTAAGGTTTAGCGTACTTTTTCTTGGATTAATAGTCTCACTGCAGCTTCTGTCTATTGATTTCAAAATTCCATCATCTCTCTCTACAAACTGTTTAAAATAAAGACCAAGTACCAGAAAACCTGGTGGCCTGAGAGAACTCCAACGAGAAATTAGCAGATCTACGTCCAGGTAAATAGCACATATTATTCAAGACAGGTGAGGTTCAGCATATCTTAAAAGGTCACACCTCCACAATCCGTCTAGGTAGCTCTCAAGTGTTTCATTGTTTCATCAGGAGAAGGCGAAAAAGATCATGGAGCTCAAACAAATCTCTAAGAGGAAGAAGAAAGACTTTGGAAAACATTTTGTTAAAATCTCTTTATTTTAGAAATTAGAAAACTAAGATCCCAAAGCCTTTCATCTTTCATGACTTGCCCAAGGTCACACAGACAGGAGATGACTGAGGCAAGATTAGAAACTCAATACCACCATTCTAGACTGATGTTCTTTCTCTACATACTACATTATGTCTAACCTACTTTCATCCAACTACAAAGTCAATGCATTCTCCTGGTCTTATTTGAGTTGAATGGAGAGGAGGCCACCATCCATTGGATGCATTCTTTTCTTACACCCTGTATTAGTTAGCTTGGCTGCCATAACAAAACACCATAGACTTTGTGTCTTAAACAACAGAAATTTATTTTCTCACAGTTCTGGAAGGTGGAAGTCCAAGATCAAGGTGCCAGTATGGTTGGGTTCTAAGAGCTTTCTTCCTGGTTTGCTGGTGACTGCCATCTCGTCTGTCCTCACATGGCCTTTCCTAGTCATTTGGGCACAGAGAAAGAGAGAGAGACATCTCTGTCTCTCTTCCTCTTCTTCTAAGATAAACAATCCTATCGGATTAGGACTCCAACCTTATGACCTTATTTAACCTACTGCTCTCCTAAAAGCCCTATCTCTAAATATAGTCACCTCGGTGGTTAAGGCTTCAACACATGAATTTGGGGGGGACATAATTCAGTCTAAGGCACACCCCTCATCACTTTATGTCGAAAAAGAGTATTATACTTTTCAAAATGATTTTTTATATCTCATCTAATCCCCATAACTTTGTGATTTGCTCCATTTAACAAATTGAGAAACTGAGGCTCAGAGAAGTCAATTGGCTGGCCCTTGGTCACATAGCGAGTAAGAGGCAAGCTGGAACTCAACACATGCCTTTTATTCAGATTCTAGAGCTCTTTCCCAGTGTCCAAGATGACCTTTTGTATTGGTCACCTTTTAATAGATGTCCTTATAAAGCATCCACGTACACTATGAAAACACATGGCTTCCAACAAGATCCTTAGAGAGACCTTCTATGAAAGTCGAGCGTTGTAATTCTTAAACTTGACCATCTAGCACATTAGTGACTTAAACCCCATAGAATGGAAACAGTTTAATATGTCATCTGTTCTCATGTGCACCAGGAGTATAGCTTGAGAGGAGATTCAGCTGTTCTCACAGTAAGCCACCAAGTCCTACAAAAAAAAAATCATAAAGGAATAAATGATTATTCACGGTGCCAAAAGCACATGTATTTTGAACAAGAAAACATTATGTTAAAGAATGTGAGAGAAAAAAGAAGATGCAGATTCATTCAATGAACTTTTCAATGAAACCTCTAAGATGGAACACAAGAAATGTTTCATTCCATAATGTAGAATCAAGATTTTACCATATATAAAAAGCAAAACTATTGTCTGTTGAAATGATATAAATTTATAGATGATTCTGGGTATAAATTTAAAAACTTAACATGTAAAATATTTTCTCTGTTACATAAAGATAAAAAAACTTATCACTTATGTTTACCAGTAAGAATTATTAATTTTTATAGGTTGTGATGACACTGGTGTTATTAGAGAAGAATTATTTTAGAGATGCACATGGAAGTAAATATTTAGGAATGGAATGTTATAGTGGAAAGTTTGATTAGATAGTATGATTAACTTTCTAATACATCAAAAAATGGAGCAAACAGGTATTAAATCTCAGTGACAGGTATATGGTGGTTCATTAGACTATTCTCTGTACTTTCATCTCTAATGACTTTATATCTAAAGATAGATCTAAAAATTCATAATAAAAATAATAGGATACTATGAAGTTACCAAAATCTTAGAAGCAAAATATTAATAGTGCATTACTTAATAGACTATGACTACTCAGTAGCATATGAATGGCCCATATAAGAAGATTCAAGAGAAAAGATACACATATATCTATTTAGAGCAACACACACCTTTCTTCCCATTTCTGCTGCTAGGAGTACACATTGACCAGTAGATTTGGAGTGACCATAACTCTCCCTATTTTTAGAATTGAAAAAGAATATGAGAATTCCATTTTGAGTAGGATGGGCCAATTTAATTCTTTTTTTGGTGTACAAAAAGCTATACATAATTAATGTATGCAACTTGATGATTTTGGAGATAAGTATATACCTATGAAACCATCACTAAAATCTATGCCATAAACCTATCCACCACCTCTAAAACTTTCCTCCCACCCTCTTATTCATTATTATTTTGTGATAAGAACACAACTAAGATCTACCCTCTTAGCAAATTCTTAAGCGTACAATACGCTATTGTTAACCCTAGGTGCTGTGCTGTACAGTAGACAGTTTGATTTCAATAGCTAGCACTATTCATCTTGTGATCCATGGTAAATGCAAGGATGCACGTTCAGGAGAATTTAGTCCACGTGCAACTAACATTAAAAGCAGAATTTTTGTGGAGAGCACACTAGAGCACTCACACATTCTCTTTAAGCTACAGTTTGAAAGACTTTCCGAAAAGTTAGAAACCTTCCCCCCTGAGGGTATCCAAAAAGCCAGAAGTAGTTTTTTGTCACTTGCTCTGAATTTTTTTTCCCAAGATGAAACACAGGAAGCCAATTCAGAGTAGCTAGTAAATTCAGTCATTTTAAGGGCCCCGTGCTTCCCCCTTCTCTCCCCCTCATGCACAATTCTTGCTCCTACCCAGAAGTACAGCAGTCAGATAGAGGACAAGTATGACCTTGGGTTTAAGTGGAGCCTCTAGCCTACTTGAGGGACTTTTATTCAAATAAAGCTTCCCTTTCTACCTCTGATGTGAATGGTGTGAGTGTGTGTGAGAGCAGGAGGTAAATATGCCAGGAAAACAAATCTGGTCACACACTTGAATTCTCCTCACTCCAGTCTCTTTGGAGAACACCATTTTGCCTCTGGAAGCTATTAGTCATCATTATCTCCCAGTTTGCAGACATCACAATAAATTCATTATTTTATTTGAGAAATAACTCTGCAATTGACCTTATAAGTTAGAGAATTTGGAAACATATTAGGTTAGAAAAGATGCTAAACCAAGTTACAGGAAAGGAGACCAAACCTCACCTTATAAGAGGAAGACAAATGAGGTGTGCAAAGTGCAAAGCACATCTGTGAGCTCTCTCACAAATTATCCCTGCGAGTCTAGAGGAATAAATGCTGTATCTTAAATACCAAGTGGCTGGACACAAAGAAGCAGTGTGATCCGTGGACCGTCTCACAATTTTAGGAAAAGTTGAAATTGCAGATATAATATTTTTCTATTAACAAAGAAATAATTGTTTCTTTAAAAAAATCACCTCTAATCCTATCCTTGGGAAATGGTGCACCATTAGCACCTTGATCCATAGACTTCCAGATGCTCAGAGAGGTTTTCCCTGACAAATCTAACTAAAAAATGACCCAATCCATCACTATCAACCCCACGGTGGAAAGGTCGGAAAATCCAAATCAGACTAGTTTAAACAGGAAGGGATACTAATCCAGAGGCTCAAATGATGTCTCTTTGTCTCTCAGATCCGCCGTCCCTCGTGATGGCTTCATTGGCAAGTGTCCTGTGATAAGAAGATGGCCACCAGCAGCAGGAGGCTATATCCCCCCATATTTAAATCCCTGAGGAAATAGCCTCTCCTTCCTACCAGTTGCTTTTGCAAAAGACTAAGGACTGGTTCCAGTTTGATTGTGTGGTCATCCCTGAACCAAATACTTTGGCTAGGGGAACGCAATGAACTCAGGAATGCTAAATGCCTGGGAAATGGAGAATGGAGGAAGAATGCCTTTTTCTTCTCTAAGAAGGAGTAATCGGACGACATTGCTTATGCTACAGTGTCACAGACTATGAATAGTTTTTTAAATTTTTACTCACCGCCCCCTAAATATACCAGGTCATACTCAGAATTGTCATCTCATCTTCCTAACTAATAGCCGCTGTGTTACTGATGGGCGTGTTGCCTGGTTCCTTCTTCCCTCAGGCCAAAGGTTCCCCTGGGTGGCTTCTCTGTCCCTTGGGATATAGACACCTAGCATCCATATCCCAGCTGACTTTCAGACTATAATCTCCCACTCTGCCACCTCTCTCTGCCTCTCTCTCTCTTGGCCTCTCTCTGTCTCTGTTTAAAACAACTGAACTCTTCCTCTTGAGCATTGTCCAATGTGGTGTCAATTCAGAGGGCCTTTTGAAAGGCAGCATTTGGTTGGCTTTCAGATCATTGGTTTATATACGCAGTGAGGGACAAGAAACTAAAGGGAGAGAAGTTTGGCTCCACCTGGACTATGTGTAATTACATAGGAGAGCACAGAGATGATGGATCAGATGGTCCTGGGAATTAATGGGTAAGACTGGAACCCCACTCTGTCGTCTTGCTGCCTCCTGTGGGTGCCAACTCTGTCTTCAGCAGGTACAGGAGTTCTGGGGCAAGTTATGAGTGGACTAGTTTCTAAAGCCATGTCTGAAGGCGTGTGTGTCATGACGGCCACTGTGATGGCAGGGCCACCTCTTTATCTATGGAGATAAAGATGGAGTCATCAAGGAAGGCAGGGATTTGGGAAGAGCACAGACTCTAGAGTCAGCTTGCTTCAGTTTGAATCCACAGCTCTGCAACTTACTAGTTATGTAACTTTGAATATACCCTTGAATGAGATAACCTTAAATGAAAGTAACCTTTGCCCCTCTGTGCTTCATTTTCCTTGTATCCAAAAAGGAGATATATTAAAACTACCTACCTCATGGGATGATTCTGAAGATTAAACAGAATATCACACATGAAGGGCTGACCACAATGCCTGGTACAAAAGCCCTCCATAAATGTTCCCTGTTATGATTAGTATCACTACCATTACCACCACCAAAACTATATGGTGATTTAGGAATATGGATTTTGGAGTCAGATTACATAAGTTCAAACCCAATTCCATCTCTTACTGTGTGATCTTGGGCAAGTTACTTAAACTCCCCAAGACTTAGTTTGCTTATCCATAAAATAGGAAGCACACTAATACCTGCCTAAAAGGGGCAGAAGTGAAGGTTAAGTTAAATAAATATATCCCTTGGCTCTCAGATGTTGTCTATCATTTTTTTATATAGCATGACATTTGAAGGGCTCTGATAAGCCCCCTTCTCCTCAACACCTTCACAAAGAAAAACACATTCCCAATTGCCATTTCTGTCCCAGGCATCTGGAATTCTGGAGTTGGAAAAGAAATCCTTCAGTTTAAAGGTTGTATTCACCATTAAATGTAAAAGCCCTGAGGTGGCCAGGAGGAGGGGTATCCAGCCAACAGCTCAGCATTTTTAGTGGTTTAGCAAATGCTCTCCAAGGTGACAATTTTAGGGAGGATGAGTGAAGGTAAGAACACTAGACGAGGAGTTGTAGAGCTGTCAACAGTATCTGGGTGAGTCGGAAGGGGGAGCATGGGCTCAGATGCAGAGGTAAGTGCTCCCAAAAACGTTATTGACCTTCTCAATTTGGTCAAGGAGTCACGTTAGACTGTCTCCTCAGGCTTGGGGCCCAGATTACTCTCCAGATTCTCTAGGTTCGGCATCTCCACAACAGAACAGGCCAACTTCAAGATTCATAAATACTTTCTTTAGACTTGGGAAAAACTAGAGCTTTCTGAAGAAATGTTGAGGCCACACGGAGGGGGTGAATTCCACACTCTATGGTCCCAGCTCCCCAGTCTTTTCCAGGCAATATTTTAGTGATGATACAATTTCCCTCTTCAGATGTGGAGAAACTGGAGAACTGAATAATTTCATAAGACGACAAAGCACAGAGAGGCAAGGATTGTCTCAAAATAATGAGATGAGCATAATCGAAAGAAATCTTCAACTTATTAGCCGAACAAGTTTCATGAGTCTTCATCTACGAAGAGAACTCCAGAAGGAAATTTGGGGGACTCTATTCCTGAAGCATGTTTTAAAAGTCAACCAGACTAAATAATGGAGACCACCGGGAACAATCCTCCCCTTGCCAGGTAAAAGGGTTTGAGGGTGGGACTAGTCTTTTCCAGCTCTAATTTCTGTGATAAGTGATCCCGGTTACCTGGGCTGCCGGGCCCAGAGTGGAGGCAGAGAGAGCTGGTTGTTCACACCGACTTTCAATTTTAATACAAGCAAGTTTAATCGGTTTCCCGGCGCAGCCTCCTTTCAAGTTTCTGGAAACATCTCAAGGGAGAAAATAACACTAAGAAACACAGAAATCTTTTCTCTTCTCTGCAGGCATTTGTCACAGCGCCAGTTCCTAAGTGCACAAACTCTTGGCAGACCGAATCACTTTGATATACTTTTCCCAGGGTTCAAAAAGAAAAGATAAACAAAGAACTTGTGACTTCAGGGAAAGCAAAGGTAGCCAGGAGTTTATGAGGTGGCTCATCGTCTTTACATTTCTGGCAAAGGGGAAGGGAGTGTCAGGGAAAAGAAATCCTCTTGTTAGTGGTTTCTGAGACTGCAGGTTTGGTGCCTGAGGGCATTTTCTGGGCTGGCTCATGGGGTTTGCTGCTATTTTCCACAGGTAAAGCAGAGGGCAGCTTCTGTCAGCAAAGGTTGACACTCCACATTTGTGTTTTGCTTGGCACTTTTTTTATAAGGCAAGGAAAAGTATTACTCATTTAAAACTGGTTCTCAGAAGGTATATAGATTTTCTTAAACAATATTTCTCAATGAATTATGTCAAATAGCACAGGCAAAAACAGTCAATATTTTCTTCAGATTTTATAAGAACAAACAGGATATGTCTAATTAAAACATTTTATTACCTGGGCCCTAACAAATTTGGCAGTTGGTTTATTTCTTCTAGGATAAGAGTTTTTATTACCACATTAAGTTTCCAAATGTTAAGTAATAAGTGGCATGGAGACTAAAATATTAGCCATATTTTTATTCAATGCTTTCACCTTTCTGTGACTATGAGACATATTTCCGCAGCGGTCAGCCTTGTATCACCCCCCTGAATAAGACAGACTTTAAACAAACCCAGTGACAATGTTTTGATAGTGTACTTCTCTGGATAGTTGCCAAGAATTTGAGACATAAGAAATAAAAAGTCGTCTTCAGTTTTTAATGGAATTGGACAGAGGCCAAGAAAACATGGCACAAATCAAGTGTCTTCTCCGATGACGCTGTGCCAGTGACATCATGATTGGAGCTGAGATTAGGAAACCTCACAGGATCTCAGTTGTTAGACTCACTAATTCCTTCGTCAATCGAATTACTTTCTTCCCACTCTCTGCCAATTTATGAAGTATCAGAATATTGCCTCGTCTAAGGGGAATGTGGTAATACATGTCTCTGCAGAGAGAGGGTGGAGGAAAGAGAGGCTTCATTTCCCTGAATTTCTAGTCCCTGCCTGCAGGTGGGCAAGGTCAAACGGGGCTTCTGACTGTCCCAGACCGACATTGCTTGGCTACATCTTAAAAAGGTCCACTGTAGTCCACGCTAGGTCCAGCCCTGCAATGTTTTGTGTTTTGTTTTTCCTACTGACCCAGAGTGATCGGCTTCTAGAGAGTAACATTAGCCAAATACCTCTGAGACTGATTCAAAACACTAATTTATTAATTCACAGTGATAAATAGAACTCCCAAGGCTCAGAGTGGCTCTTGAGTGTGATCAGATCATTCTTTCCTCTTGAGGAAAAGTTACATGGGAATCTAAACTACATTTAAAAGGCAGCTTTGTTGGGGCCAGCCCAGTGGTGTAGTGGTTAAGTTTGCATGCTCTGCTTCTGCAGCCTGGAGTTTGCCAGTTCAAATCCCGGGCACGGACCTATGCACTGCTTATCATGCCATGCTGTGGCAGGCATCCAACATATAAAGCAGAGGAAGATGGGAACAGATGTTAGCTCAGGGCCAATCTTCCTCACCAAAAAAAAAAAAAAAAGGCAGCTTGGCAAGTGTAGTGTCAGTGTGATGCTAATGGGAGGTACCACCAAAGGGTGACAATCTGTGCTACCCAACTCCATTTCCAGGAATGGTTCTCAGAAAGGACCGGAGGGATGGTCTGTTGGTCAGTGCTGACCCTCTGAAAAATAAGCCTCCCAATCTTTTTCTAGAATGCAGGTGAATTGCTGCCATCCCTAAATGATAAGGCAATAATCCCTTTAAATACGTAATCTACTTGTATTGAGTAGATTACAGCATTCTTTTTCTGAAAAAACAAAATATAACGAAACACCCTGATGATTTTGATAGGATGCAAGGAAAAGGACTAGGGCCCTTGATTGACTCTGTGAGACATCCTGTATCTCCTATATGGCAATTTGGAAACACAATAGCTTCAAAGGCAACACACAAATTAGACTCCACCCAGGGGGCTTACTTCTGCAGATGAGCAGAGGACAAGCTCATCCATAATGTTTTCTCTTCTTATATTCACCATTAGAAGTGACATTTTCTGAACTTGCTTCCAGATGTGGGGCTGCGTTCTGCTGCCTGACTGCTCTGTCAGTGTGTGTCCCACTATACCAGCCCAGTGGCAGAGGCCAGATACTCTGCAGCCACAAACGTTTTCTTGTGCTCATGGAACATCTTTCCCATTGAAATAATTTTGGTTCAGCAATGAAATAAAAGGGATGCTAGAGGATCTTCCATGTCCAGCAAGGTAGAAGAAGTGTTCTAGCCCAGGATCTAGCCAAGGAATGGTATAAAAAGGAGTTAAAACCATTAGCAATATATTAAGGATAAGTAAGATTCTCATTTAAGGAATAATTCATTCAAGTCGTGTATAATTGTGGAAATTCTTTCAATTCCCTCCCCCTCTTTCCCAGTATCTGAAAGACACTAGACAATGCTAACAAACAAGAAATTATTTTTCTTTTTCTCTGCAAGTGAATGAATTTGTTCATGGGCAATTTTTTCTATTTAATAATAGTGATAGCAACAACTAATGTTTATTGAGCACTTAGTGTTCGCCCCAGATATTGTACCAAGAACTAAAATAAATAAATCTTCACAACTGTTCCATGAGTTAAGTCCTACTATTAACTCTAGCAGGCATTAGGATGAGAAAATTGGGTAAGTTGCTTAACTTCTGACGCCTCAAGTTCACTTAGCTTGTAAGTGGCAGGGTTATTGCATAAGCCCAGGGAATCTGACCATAAAGCTTGCCTTCTTAACTAAGCAATGTGCCTCCTCAAAATTTCAAACTATAAATACTTGTATAATTTGGCCTAACCCATTATATCCATTAGTATTGAGTGTATAAACTTGATTACTATGCTGAAGCTGTTTCTTATTCCTTTTCCCTTCATGAGAAATAAGGCAAAGGTAAAATTAGAACAACCTCCTGTTCTATTTCTCAGTGAATGACTTTATTATCATCTCAGCCAATATTGAAATCCCCATTTCAAAAAAAATCTCCACCACCCACATTACCTTCATTGTTAATATTTATAACATGTGGTGAAAGGGTTTAGGACTCAACTTTATTGTTCCAACAAAAATTCAAAATCTTCCAAATTGGCTAAGGAGTCCTACTTCTAGATGGTCTTCGCCAATGTGTCTGACCAAGGGAGTCTCAAAATTTGAAAGTTATCAGAGCATCTTTTGGCAGGTTAAAGGGATTTCCAAATGTCACATGGACTTCTAGAACTGTATCTCCAAAAAATATAATTTCTTCACATTTGTATATAAGAACTTAACCAGATGTTCATTATGAGGAAAACCAGCCAAGTTAACTAAGCAAGGACCTATTCATACTCTGCTATGAAAATTACCAAGTTTAACATAACTCAGAGGAACTTAATTTACTTTTACAAATATTCAGCAATAATTCTCCAACATTAGTATAACTTTCTGAAGATAGACCCAAACACTTTATTTTTTGGTTAAAATAGTATGGCAAGAGTCCATTTTTCAGTTCTTTCTAACTTTTCAATTTTTCTAAGATGTTTCATGACACTGAAAATGCATCAGTGTCACAGGGGATTAATCATTGTCCAATCAATGTATTACTGCAGAAGTAGCCTAATCGGTTGGTAGAATCCTTTTCTGATCTTATTTCTCTTAGTATCTCAAAGGAGAACATCAAAGAGGGTTCTGTTTCAGGCATAAAGGTCCCCTTTATTTTCCCATTAATCTCTTGAGGCCTAGATGCCCAGGAAACAAGGACTTTCTCCTTCCCTCCAATTTTCCAAAACCACATACAAGAAAATCGAGCTGTTCTGCCACATAATCTCAAAAGATAATTCCATCTTGATACCCTCTTGTTCAATGTTTATTTATTCCTTCTTGTTTTCTCATCTCATTAAATTTATATATATCCTCAATATTTTCAATCAATGATCCAATGCTTCAAATATCTTCCATCTGTTTAAACTTTAGTCCTGGAGAGAGACACAATCCCTTTAGAATAGAAAAGGAAGTAAACACACATAATAATTTCCTAGAAATAATCCCAAGATATCAGTGTAATAAATGTAATACAAACGTCTACTTAATTAGTACATTAGAGATTAAAATCTGTTCTCCTCTGGGTTTCCAATCTTTGTTTCTAAATATTTTCTATTTGTTAAGCTGGGATGCGTTGTTAAGGTTGGCATTGAAGTCTAAAGAGAAAAATCTTTCATCTTCTAGTCATATTCTTTAAAGAATAAAAAACAAGTTAAATACTCATCTTACCCAAATAAAGCACGAATTCTTTCTGAAGAAAATCTCATTGAGAAGCATCCTCAACTGAACCCTATTATAACAACTTGTCTAATCAGTGTCTTTGTAGGCTAAATGTTTCAACTTCAGCAACACTGATACAGTGTTCTTAGTTTAGATTATATGACTCTTCCCTACCAAGAAATAATAAAGAATCTAAGCAATATGACTTAACTCTTTATTTCAATTGAACAAACAATTATGAAGTGTAAGGATGTGGGTACTTATGTCACCCATTACAATAATGAACTATTTCCTAATATCTCCATGGAAACTTTCAGACACAAAGCATCAACCACAATGGCACTAGGAGCCATGTAGTATTGGAGATGGCATCTTGAGACAGATCCCAGGGCCTTCACCTTTGGGCGTCGTCAGGCCCATGGTCATCTTCAGTCAAAATGGCCACCTACAGCAGTGCTGCTTTCAGAGACCTTGGGGGCCAGGCTGCTACTCTTGGTGTCAGCATGGAAAAGAGATATCATTTCAGAGCAGAGTCGTCATCAGAGTGAGATTAAAAACATAGCCAATGCCACTTGGGGGTCAAAAGTACTGGTTCACAGGTCATATATTCTACACATCCCTTAGAGAAATTGTGTGGGAAGAATACGAGGGGAACGGAGTTACCACAAAGTAGGTGAAGGTAGAGCCAAAAATACTATATTGCAGTTGTGATTGTGATCCAATAGTTCACCTTCAGACTGTCATGCACTGGAAAATACACTGACCCTTTGTCCAGTTATCTATTGCTGCGTACCAAACCACCCCAATGCTTAGTGGCATAAAACACCAACAGTTGTGTTAATTCTCGTGATTCTGTGGGTGAACTGGGCTTGGTTGGGTGGTACTTCTGCTCCATGTGATGTTGACTGAGGCTGCAGTTATCTGGGGCCCAGTTGGGCTGGAATGGCCAAGCTGGCTCACTCTCATGACTGTCAGTTGCCATTGGTTCTTGGCCAGGGGCTTAGCTAAGACCATTAAACAAAATGCTTGAATGCAGCCTCTCCTTATGACTTGGGCTACTCACCAGCATGGCCGTTGAGTCTCAAGAGGGAGCAACCCCAGAGCTAGTGCTGGGAGAGAGGAGAAGGATAGGCAGCCAGTCCTTTCAAAGGCATAGACGAGAATTGATACAACATCACTTCTCACATAATCTATTGATGAAGGCAGTCACAGGCTCAGCCCAAGTTCAAGGGGTTGGAGAAATAGGCTCCCCTTCTGAATTTGTGGCCATCTTTCCTCTGCATAACCTCTGTCCTTTGATTTCAAGAGAGGGTAAAGCAGCCGACAGTGAACTGGGATATTACCACAAACAACTGGGACGCGACTAGGTGGTGGTGAGGCAGGGGAATCAATCAGAAACATCCGGCTGTGGTTGCTCCCCAGGCTTCCTTTACATGCCTGCAACTCCATTTTTCAGATTCATTCTGAACTGCTGCATTTATATTATCTTCTCCATTTCTTGACATTATACTGCAGAATGGGAAACACCTTTGTCTGGTCAGGAAATCACAAATCTTTTTTATCTGTTCACTTTGCACTTGATGTTTTATACTCCCAAGTGACAAGGCTAGAGGAACGAAGGCATGTGCAGCCCTCGGAAGAATCATTGACTTCACAGCAGATTCGCCTGGGAGAGAGGTTTTTAAAGTCCCAGGCTGTGCTCCAGGTCAAGTGAATCAGTGTCTCTGAAGGTACACGCACATGCACACACACACATACACACATAACACGCATACGCACACACACAGAAAAAGTCTCCAGGTGATTCAGATCTGCGCCATTTTGTTGGGAACCATTGTTTAAAAGTTTTAAGCTTTAAATTCTTTAGGGGCAGGCTCTTATGTGGAAAACTAATATATATGTAAAGTAATTTTTCTTATAAACAGATTGATTCACACAATTTCTTTGGTCTTGCCTATGCCTTTGTGATTAGGTACCCATTCCAAAGGCTTTATCTTTGCCACTATCTACTTTAAGTACCACTGGACTAATTGTGATGGAAAACCAAGGCGCAGACAAAGCCGGCTGTGTGCAGCTGAGATGGGGATGCTGATTCCAGTGTGTAGTGGGACCATGTGCTCTGCAGAGCCCCAGGCTGTTTAGAGCAGTTACCAGGACATAATCGCCATGCAAAGGAGTCTGTGTCCAAGCATGAAAACTCTGGTAACAGCGTCCCGTTGCGCAATCTGTGGAATCCCCACTCACATGGCTGCTGAACCGAGGTGCAGCGTCTTTGGAGCGGGAAAGCAGCCATGAAGTGGGCAACCGGCCAGTGCTGTGCATGTCAGCAGAAAGGAAGCAGAGGCCCAGGAGAGAAAGACAAATCCTCCTTCCCATTAAGAGTGTCTGGCACGCCTGGTAGAATGCCGACTGCCTGGAGTAAAGAACACTGAGCGCTCTCCCGAATCATGCCTCCTAAGGCTAATGTGACCACAACCTTTCTGTGCCTCAGTTTGCTCTGGAGCAAAATAATATCTGAGTCCTTGATTCCTCCTGGGGTGCTGTAAGAATTGGTGAGACAATGCCTATAAAATGCTATGAGGTGAGTTGCTCAGAGACCTATATGAGGGCAAGGTGTATCATTAAGACCCATGCAGAGAAGGCCAACTGATGAGTTTCAAAGCCTTGCTCCGACACATTTGAAGGATTTGAAGGAACACACCTAAGACGGCCTCTCTAACAACACACGCCCAAGTCTAAACAGCAGCCTCACTCTAGATGCTGACAAATTAGTTAAAACAAAACAAAAAAAACCTCGATTATTTGATCATCGGACACTGCATTTATTGGGCAGCCTCTGTTTTCTTTGACAGAAAGGCAGTAGCCAGCAAAGTTTCTTCCCCGGGCTGACAGCCATTTCTATAAAGCCGCGTGTTTTTTCAGAGCAGCCTACGGTGACATAGCAACCCAGACATATGGTGTCATTATTCAGCCGACACAAATTTGACACTTAAGTGAATTTATTATATTTTGCTTTGCTCCTGGTGCCTGAAAGGCTTTGCCACTGTCTCTTCATAGAGCTTGTCACAGATGTTGATGTATTTTCCTCCTCCATGGCCAGGTTTTACTGTGGAAACTGATACAACTTCACGATAGAATTTCTAGATGAATTATTCACGCATTGCATGCTTTCTGCACACAGGGGCTTGGAAGAAATCCATACTATTCAATAAATGGTCTTTCTAATCCTCTTTAACAGAGCATTCTCTCCTGGTTTTAACTGTTTCTATTATCGCCTTTGTAATCATAATGTTTTGGATAAAGTATTTCATAGTTGATAGCTTGGTTAAAACATTCACAATATTTCACATTAATGTGCAACAAAATTGCCCAGGCACTGAGATGAAACTGATCCATTCTGGCAACAATAAAGCATATGGGCCAAATTCTCGTCAGTTCAACTTTTACTCACTTTAGACACACACACACACACACACACACACAACTGAAACCCTTTAGGTGATTCTACTTCCAATGATTTATAGAGCAATTCCTGAAATATCTCAATATTTGTTATTTTAGACAGAATAGGCCTCTCCTAATGCTAATACCATCTGTAGAGATGAGTTTTTAATTGAAAAGAATTTTCGACTTGATGGAAAAGAGTCAGATGAACTCATCACTGGCCTCTGAGAAAAGATTAATGAAACAAAAACATATCAAGCTTCTTTAATACCTGGAGAAGCCATAAGGATGCCTCGAGTGACATTATGGGCTATGGTATACGGACAGGAATAACCTTAACATGACACAGTAAGCCCGTTGAAGAATTAAGAGCTGTAATTACAGTTTTTAAAGTATACTGACCTGTTGACCTTTAAGATTTAAGACTTTGCCTCGGGGTCATTTCTTGACCTAGTTTTTGTTTTGTTGTATTTTGTTCATTGTTTTATTTTATTCCCTACTGAAATAATTTTTTCAACTTTATTTTGTAAAATTCCAAGTGATTGGAAAGTTAAGTTCTTCCTTATCTCTGTCTTATTTTTAATTTAACAAAATGCTTGGGAAGTACAAGTTTTTAAATAAGAAATCTCTTCTTTTAGAATTTGCTTTCCATTCAAAGAGCACTGACATTCTGTATTGTTCCTAAAACAGATGGCAAAAGAAGTGCACAAAAGCACAAAGGAAGATGAAATTCTAGCTAATGATTATTATTATTTGAGCAAATTCAGGCTAAGTGTAGTAGATTTCATTTACTAAGCTTTGAGGTCCATCCATGCATAACTTCCCCCATTTGTTGTCTATGGCACCACTCTTTTCCCAGCCTCTCAAAACCTCAACATTAGAGTCATCTTTGGCTACAACATCTCACATCCCCATATCCACCCCCAAGTTCTAATAGTTCCATCTTTGAAATATGCTTTCTATTCAAATCTCTTAGTTTTCTCTACCCTACTCCGAGCCCCCCGGTCCTTATCCAGATATTCATGGAATCTGTCCCATCTTGTCTTTCATTTGAGTCTGTCCTGTACATCATTACCAGGATAATCTTCCTCACACATTATTTTATTACATCTCCCCCTGCTTAAGAACTCATAATAGTTTTCCTAACCTAGTGAATATCCTTTTATTTGCTATATAAATTAATATGCCGTGCTTGTTCTAAGCACTTAAAAATATCGACTCATTTAATAGTCATAACAACCCTGTGAGGTAGGAACTATTACTTCCCTCTTTTTGTAGATGAGGCCACTAAGGCAGAGAGGATAAATAATTTGCCCACGATCACACAGCCAGAGAGTGATAAAGCTATGATTAGAACCCAGTTTGTGAGTTTAACCAATATACTATGCTGCCTCAGCCTAGAATAACTAGCACCTATGTAACGTCTTGTATTTCCTTTCTCATTTGACCCGACCCTTCAGTCAGATGCTGTTCATCCCCAAATTCATCTAATTTGATCTCTTTTTAGTAAAAGGACCCCCACTCTCCTTGTGTGTACATATTTCCACCTCTTGCACCTTTGCCTGTGAGGATTTCCTTGCCTGGCCACTCTTCCCATTTTTCTCTTTTGACATGCATATATCAAACAATATAAATTATAAGTATTTACCATTGTGATATATAAACTTTTTGCAAGATGTAACTCAGTTCTCAAAGAAGGCTTTCTGACCTCACAGGAATCTTTCTTCTTTGCCCTCTCTCAGTGTGTATATATACAACCCAACGTGGCTACACTTTCTTTCAAGGACCTCTTCAAATGCCTGTTCTTTTCTGAAGTCTCCCCTAGTTCTCACAGGCGGAACTTGTAGCTGTGTCAACAAGCTATATAGTCAACAAGCTAATAGTTGGCTCATCCTTTGATTATCACTCCACACATCTACCTCCCCCCCCACACCACCAGATTACGAGCTCCTCAAAGGCAGGTGCTGAAAACCTCTGCCTATATCATAGCATAGGAGGGAGTCGATGTGTATTTTTAATACATTAACATGCAGTTCCATTTTGCTTTCTTTTTGTCATACACATATACACATATGCATGTATCAGTTTTATTTTCTAACAATATTGTAAATCCAGTGAAGACAGATCTTGCTTCTACTTTCTTTGCATTTCTCATCAAATCAAGTACAGAGCTATACCATCAATCCTCACTAAATGCTTGCTGCATGAATGGGTGAATTATGAAAATTACCCCAGGAAATGAAGATCTTTAGCTTGAATTGCCAAGCGTTAAAAATGGCACCACTCAAAAATATATAGTCAACCACACATTAAAAAGTACTAAGAATAACTCAATATTTCTTGTGTGGAACAGTTGCATTTTCTTCTGAGAATCCATATGTTAAAGTCTCTCTCTGTATTTCCCACAAGAGCACTTAAATCCAGAACTCACAGTGTACCTGGCTTCAAACCAAGTACATTAGTTATTTTGGAATTGCAGAATTAATAGTCATTCTCCCACTTGCAGATCTACCTCAAATAAAATTGTATTTCAGTTGGATTAAGAGTTATAACTCATAAACTCAGCCACAGAAAGCTGCACCAACACAACTCTTTAGTACCTATCCCATTGCCATGCTTCAGAAAAATACCAGCAATTATCATGATCAGCTATTATAAGTGAAGAAGAAAAATCCCTTCTCTGAATTCATAGAAAGTGGATACAGAAATACACATTTTTACTTATACTAAAAACCAAAATTGTATGGTGATATTGTGATTTATAGGCCAAAGGCCAGAACCATGTACAAATTCAGGAAACCATTTTGGCCATTCAAAAGTAACATCCAGATACTTGAGAACAGAGCTGTGATAATATAGTTATCAAATGTCTCATAACTGTTAAAAACAGAACCAAACAATGAACCCATTCAAAGTTACTTTTATAAATACGTAAATAAGCCATATAGGAAATATTATCTACCTTAATATTTCTGTTAAGAAATGTATCTATTATTAATACATTTCTATTATCTTAAAAATGAAAAAGGAGAGGAGAGAATCAACATTTCAAGGACTCAGGGAGGCTCGGCCTTAAGCCATGTTGCGTGACAATGAATGGAAAACCACAGATACTAAGAGACCAGCCTGCTGGACAAGAGGCAGAAAGAAAAGAAATGCATTTTTCAAGTAGTCTTATCACTTACCTCAGGTAAAAAAAGAAAAATCAAACAGCAACAGTCCTTTTACATAGCAGCTAGAGATAAGAATCAAATAGTGTCATATTTATACATCATGGAGAGAACTCTTGACTTCTCATTTTTTTCAGTCACTCCCATACCCACAGAATGTGAGAGTCTCCCATGCCTCCTAGAATGGAAGAAGCCAATAGACATGAGAATACGTAATATCCAATAATATGGTCATAGGGAAGACTTGGATTTAATTTCTATGGTTCCCACTTTAAGAGTTGTCTCATATTTTATTTAAATCAAAGCTAATGGCTTTTAGTGACTCCAAATTAGTGCCGAGCTAGTTTGGCCATTTAAAAATAAATGTTTCTATATGCAAATGAGTATATTTCCACATACAAATGAATTGTTATTTTAAAAAAGGGCTGTGAGGACCGTCATTCACCACATGTTTATTGGTCGCCTTTTATGCAGTGGTAGGACTTGGGGAAAGTGCTGTTGGTGCAGAAAAAATGTGACTCCTGCCCTCAAGGAGCTTGCCCATAAGCAAAAGAGACAAATCAAATCAATTTTTAAATGATGAGATAAATGCCTCTCAAATTCAGTACATACAGAACACAGAAAGAATGCATCTGGCCCGAAGTGAGGAACCTGGAAAAGCTTCCCAGAAAGGGTGACACTTGGTCCGAGCCTTGCAGGATGAGAGGATAACTTTATTTCCTGCACATGGTCACTTTGGAGGTCAAATAAACTGGATGCGGAGGAGGTGGTATTGGAACACATGCCTTAGTGGGAATTAAGAGCCAGGTTAGTTGTAAGTCTGTATTTCAATATAAAAACAATGATACAGTTGTCTATTCTGCCTGCACTGCACAGGGGCACTGCAGAGTGTACAAACAAAGAATAAGTGGCGGTGTTTGCCTTCAGGGAGTCTATAATTTAACTAGACAGTAAAAATAACACACGTGACAGTGAACAACGAGATAGGGCAGTATTTGGTTATGTGCTAGGATCTCTAGCTTTTCTAAGCCAGCTATGAATCACTTTCTATTCTTACCCAATCTTCTTTCCCACAACTTTTCCTGCTAATTATGTGTTTGTGCAAGAGATAATACCAATGTATAATTCTTTTAAAGTTTTTCCATTTGTTTGTATATAGATAAATATAACAACAGCAAGAACAAAGCAATTATCCTAATAGATGGACATAGCAAGAAACCAAATTTGGGTTCATATTTCTCCATATTTGTGGTAAATCTTGTTTCATAAAGAAACAGACCTCAATTAGAGGCCATGTTCTTTCTCGGGACCAAAAAGTCATCTTTATAGCTTTTATACAAAGTTAGATATGAGGATGAGTCAAGGGAATCAACCACAACTTGAATATGTGTCAAACTGGAGAATTAGATTTATGATTTAATTGTGTGGCTGTTCCTCCATTGAACCGTATTTGCTATATCTGAGAAAACACCATTGGTGTGTTCTACCATTTAATGAGGCAATTTCACTAAAAATCTCTAATGCTTAAGGTCTTTTCCCCCTACCCACAGTGGGATGCTGTAAGAGAATGCCTTCCAGAGCGTTGGTTGTAGGAAGACATGGATCTGGGCTTGAATTAAGATTATACCTCTACTTGCTGCCCACTTTAGCAATTTGTTTGACTCCTATGAGCTTCAGTTTTGCCATCTATCAGATGAGTATTATGATACCTACTGAATCATTCCAGAGGGTTACAGATTAGAGGGAAGGGATGACACATGTCCACTCTGAGAACGAGTAAAAGAAATTGAAAAGAAATCTTAGTGGAAATGAGGTGGCCCCACAGAGCAGAGATGTACGCACAGAAGGAACACGGCTACCTGAAATACTACCCATACAAAGGAGGATCTCCCTCCACAGCCTTGAGAATCTCAGCTATCCCTGCACCACCACCCTTGCAGACTTGGGTTCGTTTCAGCCTTCAGGAAGAAACTACACTAATTGTCTATGCACTTCCATTTAAGGGAATGCAGATATTCCCTAACACTTAATGGCCATTCAATAAATAGTGACAAATTATATTCTTTATTACCAAATAACGAGTTCCTGGTTTTATTTCTCAGAAATATAAAATGATCATATTACAGAACATCATTTTTCCAGAAGCTACATGAGCTAGGGGGGTACATGTAGAGGTACAAGTCACAAAACAGTTTCTTCCTTAGTCTCATACTCTCTCTCTCCTCTAGTTTGATTTCCCACCTACCGGTCCAGGAGGCCCCGCTGGATGTCTTCAGGGGGCTCACAATCTAGATTCCTCCTACCTCCCACATGGCATTCCTCCTACTACTTCTCCTCCTACTACCACTGCTGGGATAAGTGCCACCTCCTACCGTGCTGGAGGCAATTAACTCTCCAAAGCCACTCCAACCTCTCAAGCCATCCACGCCCCAGGGCATGTACTACATCTTGCAAGATGCAGGGCAAGCTGCATCCTGCCAAAGTTGTAGCAGTCTCCAGTGTCCATGACGTCACCTTGACACCAACTCTTCTGAGGGCCTTGCCTATGATTCAGCATGTGATCCACCCAGACCCCGGGAGCGTGCACTGCACGCAATTTCTCAGTTCTATGCAGAGGACCCGCTTCCTCCCACACTCTACTACCCGAGTCACAAAAGTGGTGCCATGTTATGCCCCCTAGTATCTGAGACATTTTAGTAAAAAAGTGGAAAAGCTCTCTGAGTGGTTTCACTTTGAGTTTTCTCCACTGGGACCTGGTACAATCCCCAAGAAAAATAAGGGCACATGTAGGACAAAGAGAAGCAACAAACACGCAAAACCGGCTCCCCTGGTTCATATAGGCCTTTGGTCCTCACCTTTCTCTCTGCTGTAGGACGACTCTTCCTTAGGATGACTCACTCCTTCTCAGGAGGCCTCTTGGATTTTTTTCAAATAGTCCCCAGTAGCACATGAAAAGCCTTTCAGATATGCTGGAATCTCGGAGAGGATGTAGCTTGAGTTCAAGCAGAGGCCCTTGCTGTAATCATAAGCTAAAGATTTATAACTTACGGTTTCTTGATAAATTACTTTAATATGAAATGCAGTGCTTGGAAATGGAGGAGTATTTTATTTTCCTAAGACTCTATTTATTCCTCCTCCCCACATCTAGAAAGTATACACACACCAACTTATACACCTAAATCTAGCTATCTTCTATTCTCTTCACCCTCACAAAATTAAAATGCATGATATTGATCTAAGACCTTTGTCTCAGAAATTCCATTATTCTATAAATGTGCTCAAGTTAAATATTTTCCTCCTACAGAATTTTTGCTTGCATTTCCCCATGAACAAAGCTTTCTGTTGATCAGTTAATAAAATACTCTGCTTGTATTTATTTGTGTGAATAATATAATCCTTTGAGGAAAGTTGTTAAAAAATGCCACTTTATTTTAATTATTAACTTCAAGGACATTTTTGACAATACATTAAATTATTCTTTATATTACCATGGGACTTACATACTTCAAAAGGCTGTTGGCAAGACATGAGAAATGAAGTCAGAATCTTGCAATGATGAGAGAGTATATTCCAATATTTTTTTAAAGTCTAACAGAAAAATTGTATTTCTAAATTGGTAATTTACAGCATAAGTAATGTTACAATATATTTCTCTATGTACACAAAACGAAAAAAGAGAAGCACTCCTAAATGTATTTAAGAATATTCTTTAACTATTCTCATTGGTTTCTAGGAGTGGCTCCATTAATCATTACTTCACTCAGATAATTTATTTTTTATGCTGCTCCAGCAAATTCTCCAGTTGTCTTTAATCTTCCCTAGCATTTTCCACAACTGCTTGAACTAACCCTCATCTCCGAGGCTGGTTTGTTACTCCTCCTGTCAGACACAAAGCAGCACACCAACTGAGTGATCTCAACAGCTGAAAGAACTACCTGGCGGGAGCACATGGGAGGCAAAACAGAAATAACTCTCCAGAACAACGGAGAAATTCTCTTTTGAGGAGATTTAACATGCTTTCTGTAAGCTTAAGTACACTTGGAACAGATAAAAATCTATGTATATGGCATGTGCATGTGAGAAAGATTTCAAAGAAATGACCCCTAGAGGCATAACACACATTCTGCTGTAGCTTTAACAATATTTTCCAATTTGACTCACTCCCAGTGAGTTTGCCATGAATTTTAATGAATCTTTTTAACTCACATTTTGCAGTTTTTCTTTTCACACATAGCTAATAGCCCTGGAATCAGATAATTAAAATTTTGTTTAAGTCATTTTAAAAGGAATTATATCTTTCATGTCTACTAGAGTCCATTTTACTGTCAAAAGATCTAATTTAAGTAAAAATCAACATTTTTTATAAACGTTATCTTTTTATATATCAGTATATATTAAAGAAAAAGGAAAGATCAAAGATACTTTTAGCATCTCATAATTAGATGCATTATTGTGACACATCAATAGGGAAAAAAGGAAAAATGATTGTGGTGGGGGCAGTGAAAACACCTTACATAATAGCTAGATTGAATTGTCAAGAGAAGCAAAAGTTCTTAAGTTTACTACAGGCACATAAAAGTAACCTAAAGTGAACAGTAATTCTTTGTTGAAACTCTAGGTGTTTGTGTTTTGGAGATAAAATAACACACTTTTCCTTGATATCTGGTCCTTGGAATATTGAAAATAACCAGAGTTGCTTGGTCCATATCTTAGACACCATTCTTCTTAATGCACAAGGATGTTTGCAAGTCTGATCGAGACTTGAAGTCTTCTAGACCTCTGTAAAGACCTTGCAGACAGGTATGAATGTTTTACAGTATTCATTCAAGAGTCTGATTACAAAGAAGGACCCATGATATCTTCTACTTTGAACCCAGATTTGGACATTTTCAAGCATAACTACTCCAGATCACCTTCCAAAGCATAGGGTGGCTGGTATTGCTAAGTCTTGGATTCTTTAGTCTCCTCTGACTAGCATAGAAACAAAAGAAACTTTTTGTCTTGTTCTGCACTGTTTCCTATGACCAGCGTCTGATCTTCCATTCAACCACACAGTGTCAGGGCCCCAGGAGAAGCATGAATTCTCCATGAATGATCCCAATTTGACTGCTTGTCTCTCTGGTCCTGAGGTCAATGCTCCACACCCCTCAGCCCTCCAGAACTCAAGATTGCTAATGCATGGAGCCTCAACAATA
The DNA here is from genome assembly GCF_057802395.1 of Ceratotherium simum simum. NCBI lineage: Eukaryota > Metazoa > Chordata > Mammalia > Perissodactyla > Rhinocerotidae > Ceratotherium > Ceratotherium simum. The sequence continues at coordinate 15,817,919 of NC_141930.1, forward strand.
TGTTTTCTGCTCTAAACAGCTGCCCCGAAGTAGCTGGAAAAGTTGGGGAAGCAGAAATACCTTATCAAACTTTCTCTCTAGCCCAACAAAAGGTTCACTTGAGTGGAGCACTCCCAATATCAGCTGCTTAAAAAATGACGAGATACCTCTTGAATCAGCACAGCCATCAAGGACGGAAACAGTTGCATAACCACCAGAGCCTTGCACGGGGTGCACCAGGGGCCCATCTGTCATGTCTCACACCACAAAGGACCTTAGATTTGGACTTGCGACTTGGTCCCCAAATGACGCTATCCATACAATCACTGTACTGTGTGTGTAAAAGATGAATTTTTAAAATATACACATTTAAAATACACTAAAAATGTTTGTAACTCTGTTTGGATGTTTATTTTAATATACTGGAATGAAAAAATAAATAAACAACACTTACTACATGCCAAGCACCTTTGTAAGCACTTAGTGTGTATTAAATCACTTAATCTTCACAGCCATCCTGAGGTAGGGACTATTATTATCCCCACCTTACAGATGAGTAAACTAAAGCACAGAGAGGTTAAATAACTCATCTGAGGTCATGCAGCTAGTAAGGGGTGGCACCGTGTTTCTAATCTAAGCTGTCTAGATCCAGAGTCCATGCTCCAAATTACTATACTCTACTGCTTCCCCTGGAAGTGGCTCTGAGAGGCCCTGACAACCACCTGTCCTCTTACGCTTTACCCTGGCCCCAAGGCAGGATATTCTCACGGTCCAGGCATTTTCCCTTGATGTGGCTGTGATCCACACGATGTTAATGACCCCACTTAAACCATGTCTTGATTATTTCTAGGCCCTATTTCTGGATTCTAGGGTAAGCTGGTCTCAGAGCATCATCTGAGCAAGCAAGATGACCAACACACAGGGCAGTTGCACCTTCATTCTGTGGTCCCATTGTGTCCCCCTGAGTTCCCCACTGCCCATCTCACTCAATGTTATGACATCATACGTAGGCGCTTATTCATCATTGGTTTATTTTCTCCTCAGACCCAGAGAAGTTAGAGTCAAACTAGCATTAGTTCAATTGTTTTATCTTATTTAGGGAGATACATTATAGTAAATACACAAGAATTTTTTAATATGCTCTGACAGATATTACTGACCAGTACTAAATTATCTCCGATTTATCATATATTTTAAGCCAAAACACACTACCAAAACTAAACATATTCTGTCCTTTACTTCTTCTTTCCCAGGGTGTGAAAATTGTAACTTGTTCTTTACAAAATTCCCCAAACACGGGCTGACACTTGGTCTCCTTTTTCCTCCTTTCCCCAAGGCAAAATAATTACAAACAGAACTTTAAGAAATCTTGCGTGCATCGGGAACTTAGTCTTTCTTTTTGGTATCAGCTTATTCAGAGTCCACTGCCTTTGAGAAAAGCCCGTGGTTCTCTTGATACCAGCAACTCCAAACCTTTTCCCTTATCCAGACCATGACTCTGTCATTGAATGTGGTATTGGACCACCATGTAAGCAAGTCATTTTAAACAGTTTTTTAACACATTCCGTGACTGTTGAGGAGTCAAACTTCATATATCAAGCAGTATTAAAAATACAGCTATTTCCAGTTGACATGTATCAAGAGATTTTTCAATGTTCATACCCTTTGACCAAGTAATTCTACTTTGGGGACTCTATCCTAGGGAAATAACCTGAAATAACAGAAAAATCCTTATGCACAAAGACAGTAAGCCAACTACCTAAATGTCCCTCAAATATGGGAATGGCTAATAATCTAGCCACTTAAAGGGATATTTTATAGCCCTTGAAATATAGTTATGAAAATTTTATAACATGAAATATTTTTCTCATGTTAAATGGAAAGGTAATACAAAAATTACATGTACAAGTTAATCACTCCAATGTGAAAATCAGGAACTCTACAAAGCAAAAAAGATAATGGAACAAAATACACTAACTCCCAAAAAGAAGTGATTTGGAGCCTAGTCTTAAAGACTAGTAGAATGTAATCAAAAAGGAAAGAAACAAGAGCATGCTAGGCCTGGGCCAAAGGACTCTAGAAAATCCTTTGGTCTTTCACACCATCTTATACAAGGTGGGACTCAATAAATACTTGTTAAATTAATGGATAATGAGATCATAGGTGTTCACTATTACCTAATATGTTGCAGCATACGACGTTGCTGATATGTAACCATTTTGACCAATAAAAACAGCAGTTTTTATCAACCAAGTAGTGTCAATGAGCCTCTACTACCACATGTTGCACAAGATTAGGACGAAATAATCTGTACCTCCCAGCAGTCACTCCCTCCTTCCCTCCCTCTCTGTCTCCCTCCCTCCTACCCCACAGCGGTCAAATAACCAGCCCAAAGAAAATCCAACTGGATATTTGATACGATATTGCCAAAAAATAAAAATAAGACGTGTCACTGACTTTGTCCCATGTTGCTGTCATCATGTAGATAGACGTCAGGGCTTAAGCAGGAGAAAAGCATGATTCTTAACCTTTCTTTGTATATCACTACATGATGCACTTTCCCACTTTCCCACTCCCTGACAATTAACCAACAACAAACATCATAGGTAACCTGGGGATTGGGAGAGGCAGGGGCTGTCAACGTAAGGAGGCTTGGAACAGACTCAAAACAGTCAAGCAATATTTCCACTATCACAGGCAGCTCTTTGGCAATATTCTACCGACACATTTTTTGGAAAATAATCTACATTTTCTTTTGTCTTTGTTCTTTTTTAGTTCCTTTACTACAAGGAATAAATATATAACTGTGTCTAATCACCTTTGTAAAATTCTCACTTCCTCCTCAGCCCTTTTCAGAGTTACAATTGTTAAAATTAGCATCCAAGGGGAAAGTGTCTCATTCACTTTTTTAAAAAGGAAGTGAGTTAGGAAAATTATTTATGAGAACTGCTGGAATAAAACAATTAATATGTTTCCTTCGGTTTTATGATAAGGTTTGACAACCAAAAGAGAACGACAAATATATGACATGATTGATTAAAGAAATCAGTAGGTTTTAACCCAGGTGAGGTCCCAGCAATAAGTTTACAGTATATTCTGTCCAGCTTGCTACTGTGTGACAAAGGCTAATTGGTAAGTTGTTCTGATCTGATAGCATTTTGCTAGAGGAGCTCAGGACAAAAAAAAAAAAAAAAAAAATCTTTAAAAGTAATTCACTTCCAGGGAAAGGAAGAAAAGTATAAACTTTGTACATTTAAATACATACTTGCTTCCAGTTCCTATGTGAGCAAGACAATGTGAAATCTTTTTCGTGAAAATAAATGAATCTAACTTTTATCAGCATTTAATGTACATTTTTATGTTCCTGTTGTCCAAAGACAGATGTGAGCTTTAATATGGTTTATCCATATAAGGAGTCAAATTGAGCTTCAAATCTACACAGGAACTTATTTCATTCTTTTGTTATTCCAGTGACTTTGTTTGGATTTGAGACTCAAGACAAAATGAAAAGCATACAGTGGACACTAAAATTATTGCAATCACCTGAAGATTTGTCATTGTAAAGTCACTTTATGTTCCAACTCAAAATGTCTTAACATTTTATAGCAAAGGATCTCTGTAAATCGTGCCCAATGTTTTCATAGGGACCGTATTCCAACCCAGTGTGAGTCACTCTCTCAATTAGCAATTAGGCATCTAAAATTTTTATTATTAATTTGGTAATATCAAATTTATGTGTTATAAAATCACAAGAATTTGTTGGGAAAACACTGGACTGGGACACATGATTCCCAAGAGCTAATCTCTTTGTTTTACAACAATGAATCTCCAGCCTTTAAATATATAAAATAAAAGAATTTTGTCGGATGGTTACTAAGTTTGCTTCTACTTCTTCCTGAAGTTCCTCGACCTATTTGATCAGTTTCCTAATCAAATCAATGGACATTATAACAAAACCAAATGAATTCTAATTTGACTTCCAATAATATTATTGTAATTACATTTTCATTCATTGGTATCATCAATGCATAGAAATCTACAAGTTCCAAAAGATACGCTATGTCAGAGGTTAAGAATAAAGTCAGAAAAAGCCACCTTCTGGAACTGACACTAAAATAAGACAAAGCAAATAAGATTTATCATCTATCCAGCAACTCACGTTATGAGGTGGTTTTCAAATGTGGTGTTCCCTTGGTTACCAGGGAACTTGAGTACAACTAAGGTAAAGAAATATGTAATCTCACCTGAGAGTTTGATAAAATTACAAATGAGCATAAGGTTGAACTATCTGGTGGCTAGAAAACTCAAGAACTATTGTTTACAGTACTATCCAGGGAAAAGGATACCCCAATTTTGAAAGGCAGTGACAGATACCCAGAAAGACAAATTTGGATTCCACTAACATTTATTATATACTGGTGTGTCATCCATTGTGATTTGATCTTTCATATGTTAATTCATTGAGTCCTCACAAAACCTTATGAGACAATATTATCCCAATATTACAGAAGAAGTTCCTAGGTGTCCCGGGACTGCCCAGGATCACCTGCCTAGAATTTGACCCACTTGTTCTCTGACCCCAAATCCCAATGTTTTTGCATTCTATTATGTTTACTTTTCAGTGAATGGAAAAAAAACAAAAACAAGTGTTTTTTTCTAACTACCCTAGACATGAAAAAAAGTAATCCATTTCCCTTTGTTTACACTTACAAACAATTTAATGTGTTCTTCAGTGTTGGAGAAATTGCGAATGACACCCCCCCACACACATATCTATATTTTTCAAACTTCTGCCTCTCTGGTTTTATATTATTTTGTCCATATAGATTACATGACTTGAAATATTTTTGATGACCAAACTAGTTACATTAAGTAACGTGTGCTCTGTTACAAAATCTCAGTTTTACCCAAAGATCCCAAATCAGCAGGTGCTAACGGCCATATTATGAAATCATATAAATCACTCATATGGCTATGATGCTAATAAGCAATTAATTTGAATAAGGATTTAGACAGTTAGGCACTGTTTACTGCTACTGGGCCCTTAATTTTGGCTATCACACTGTATCTTGTCAAAGTTGGTCAAATGATAAATGAAATGGGTTCAATTCAGAAACTACCTGATATGTGGCTATGCTAATAGTATATGCGAAGCAACTATGCCTCAAAATTCCTATGACTTCAGCATCAGAATGTCTGAGCAACACAGGATAAGGTACAAGTTTGGCCAAAGGAAATGAAACTCATTATGCTTATTAAATCTTGCCTTAATTCAAGAACACATAAAATAAGTTAGGTTTTCAGAAATATTTGACACCGCTTATGGACCTCTCTTTACTACTTTCTTGGACAGCTAGATGTCAAGTAGAGAACCACTGGGCTAGCAAACCTCCTGTTTTAAAGCTAATATGTTGGTATTCTATTCAAAAAGTCATCATTCTGGTTTATAAATCAGTTGTGTGTTTAATTAGCGCATGCTAGTTCTTTAAGGTACACGTTGATGGTTTAACTTTGACAGGCTTTCTCTGGATGATTCTTTGTGGGTAATAATAGCAAGTGAAAGTTTCAATATCTCCATATCAAAACCATTTATAATATTCCATGCCTCAGCAATTCCACTTCCAGGTATTTACTCGAAGTGATAAGTGGAATCATTGAGAATAATGGAAAACTGTCTAGTTGCCCAACAATGAAGAATTGTTTAAAATATAGTACATTGTTGGGGCCGGCCCGGTGGCGCAAGCGGTTAAGTGCGAGCGCTCCGCTGCGGCGGCCCGGGGTTCGCCGGTTCGGATCCCAGGCATGCACCGACACACCGCTCACTAAGCCATGCTGTGACGGCGTCCCATATACAGTGGAGGAAGATGGGCATGGATGTTAGCCCAGGGCCAGTATTGGCAGATGTTAGCTCAGGGCCAATCTTTCTCAGAAAAAAATAAACAAATAAAAAATAAAATAAAATATAGTACGTTGTTCAACAAATAGTTAACGAAGTAACAAAGACTGCATAGCAAGCAAGACAAATGGTCACCACATTCATGAAGTTGGAAAGATGTATGTTCTAGTGACTATTGTTCTATAACAAACTACTTCAAAATTTTGTAGCTTAAAATAGCAACCATTTTATTATGCTTACAGATCACATGGTTGAGGAATTTGGACAGGGCATGCAGGAATGGTTTATCTCTTCTCCACAATGTCTGAGACCTCAGCTGGGAAGATGTGAAAGCTCGAGGTGACTTGACAACAGGAGGGTGGAATCACCTAGAGGCTCCTTCACTGACTTGCCTGGGCTGGGATGAATCAAAGGCTAGGACTGTCAACCAGAGTGCCTACAGGTAGCTTTTCCATGTGATTTGGCTTCCTCCCAGCATGATGGCCTCAGAGTAATCAGACTTATTACATGTCACCTCAGGACTCCAAGCACGAGTATTTCAGCAAGTAGCATCAATTTTTACGACCAAGCCTTGGAAGTCCCACTTTAATCTATAGGTCAAAGCAGTCATGGGCCTACTCAAATTCAGGGAGAGAGGAATTAGACTCTCCTCTTGACGTGGGGAGTAGCAAGGTCACATTGTGGTCCATGTGAGATGGGAAGTATTGTCATCTTTGGAAAATACAATCTGCTACAACGTAGTAATGATAGTAGCAATAAGAATGCTACTATTAATAGTTCTTAAATTATATTTAAGGATGGCTAGTATTTGTTGAGTACTTATTATGAGTTCCAGGGACTATTCTAAGACTTTTATAAGTATTGGCTCATTTAATCTTCGAAGCAGCCCTAGGAGGTAATATTATCATTGCTTTCTTACAAATAAAGAAATCACCACAGGCGCCGGCCCTGTGGCGTAGCTGTTAAGTGCATGCACTCCAATGCTGGTGCCCCGGGTTCGGATCCCAGGTACGCACCAACTTACCGTTTGTCAGGCCATGCTGTGGCGGCATCCCATATAAAGTAGAGGAATATAGGCACGGATGTTAGCCCAGGGCCAGTCTTCCTCAGCAAAAAGAGGAGGATTGGCATGGATGTTAGCTCAGGGCTGATCTTCCTCACAAAAAAAAAAAAAGAAATCACCACACAAAGAAATTATTTAACTAGCCCAAGGTCACACTGGTAGTGGGGTAGTCTGGATTGGAACTCAGACAGTCTGGTTCCAGAACTCCCATTTGTAATGCTTGTAAACGGCCATAATAATTCTGAGAAATAATATTACAGGTTATTTTATTTGCTGTTTCTCTTTGCTTATTGATATTTCTAAAATGAGAGGAAAATAAAAGAGTGTTTCCTTGAGGCTGTTCTTATACTCTCATAGGTTTCTACATGTAGCGTTTTCCAAACTGGCCAGATCAGAAGAATCATCTGACACACTTGTTAAATATACAGATTTGGGACCCCACCACAGACCTACTGGCTCAGAATCTTCAGGAAAGGGGCCTGGGTAATTGTATTTTTAGCAAACACTTATAATCAAGTAAAGTTAGGAATCACTACTACATGATGTATTAAGTTTGAGTTCTCTCAAATCTGTTTGGCTTTTCTTTTTTCTTCTCTTTGCTGTAGCTGTCAGAAACCACTCAAATAAAAGAAACCACTCAACAACATAACTAGTGATTTTATGTAATAAGGAAGTACCTGCCTCTTAAAGGCTGGGACTAAAGGATTCCTGGCAGCCCTAAAACGCAATCTAGCATCTTAGAGTGGTAGTAACTTCAGTAGTGTTTTCAGATGAGACAGGATACACATGGGATGGAAAATGTTATCGTCTTTGGAGACTACAATGTAATGGTGAGAACAGGCCATGATAGGCAGATACTAGTGAACTATACAGGTCAAAAGAAGCAAATACTTACTGTGTATTTATTACTTAAAAAATAATTTTCTTTCAGTTACTCAGATTGGAAAAAATATTACGAAAGCAATTAAACTCCCGCTCGAGGATATCATTTATCTTAAAATTGTCTTATTTGAAACAAGCATTTGTAACTCCATCACTAAATATCCTCAATTCAAAATAATCTTAATAACATCTAATATAGGAGAATTTACTATATGCCAAGTACTGTACACTGCCTCATTTAGTTCTCACAACTCTTAGGAGCTATCCTCATCATTTTCCAGATGAGGACACCGGGGCTTAGAATAGTAGTAATTTGCCCAAAGTTTCACAGCTAAGACGTTTCAGAGCTGGCATTTGAACCAAGTACAGCAATAAATCACTGAATGATACCATAGTGACCTTCATACAAGTAAAGGCCGTATACTCATTATGTTCTGCACATGCATGTATCGATTATTTAATAGCCACGGAATTTAAGGTCAGAATTTATTTTGCTTAAGTAGGTAGATATTTTCTATATGGATGAGGGAGTTAGAACCATTATTTTTAAAAAATTATTTAAAAATTGCACAAAAGATCAATTGCATAGAGACATATAATATATAGTAAGTATTTGAAAGGCACCCAGCAAATTTTATAGAAGTAATTGAATTCGACAAATAATTATTGTACAACTAATATATATAGTATTAAGTCCTCATTTTACAGAATTCACAATTTAGTTTGGAAGGGCAAGACACATACAAATATTCATCTAACAAGAAGAGAATTTATTCCTCTTTACTTAGCAAACACTACCAAAGGAAAGAAATTGCTATTTCATTGAGAAAGTAGGCATAGCCTTAATACTAGGCTATAACTATAACATTCTTCACTAAATTAAAGAAATTGGCACTTTGTCCAAAAAGGGTCAAGATTTCACCTATAAAGTCATTCTGAAGCATAAACCATTCACTTGGGAATCATCAAAATATTTGCTTGAGTTCTCTCTCCCCTCCACTTCCACTTACTTATAGAAGGGTTACACGCCTAAATCCCCTCGTTGTCTCTACTATGCATTTGCATGCTATTCTCAGGCTAGATTTTCAAGCGGACTGATAATTCTATCATCAAATTCCCGATTGTGAAGAAATGAACCACCAGCTTAGTCTAGGGCCTGAGCAACCAATGCTGCAGGTTACAGTTCTTCAAGGCTTCACCTTCTCAGACTTCCTGGGACCACACTATGAGGATCCTGTGGTGAAAGTACTAGAAAGGACATTGGACTTGAAGACCACTTTCACTACATTTTCAAGCAAATTCTCTTGGGTGCTGGTTTCCTCAACTATGAATTGAGGATGTTACCTGCTCTACTCAGCTCTCAGGGTTGCTGTGGGGATCATGCAACACAATGACCAGGGTATAAGGGACAACCTGAGCTGGAAAGGACTATATGGAGGTAAAAGAAACAAAATCTGGAAACAAAGTCCTTCTCTTCTCCCAAAAAAGTCTAGGAAACCCAAGTTGGTTTACCCATTTTTCTTCATCAGTGTATCAAGAATGCATCACTACTCAAGATGCCGTGTATGCAATCTGTCCTGCCAACATTTTTAAGTCTACAGAACAAATATAAATGGATACGTGGAGGGATTCCTGGCCTCAGTCCTATATAAATACAAATGCATTATATTCCTGATGATTTATATTTCACCAAGACTTCCCACACATTTCCTTATAAGAAGGGTTAATTGTAGGCTATTAAAGATACACAAATGATCAAGTAGCCTGCCTCACTCCACTATGAGTTTGCAGAGAGCTCCACAAAGTCACATTTGGCAATGTTGATTTAACACCTCATAAAAAATCCAGCTCTTTAGAAGAGCACTCTGGTCTTCAGGCTGGGGAAATAGTGAGAAGACTTTAAAATAGGTCAATTAGCCAACTTTTGTAAAATCTAAAAGCTTGTCCAGAGCATGATATAACAGACTCTTAAATGTTCAGAGAGTACTGTGAGTACTTTGTCAATGCACCAAGATGACTAGCGACTTTTCTTAGCAAACTACATTTTAGTTCCATATTCTTTTATATGTTTTACAGAAGAATACGGTGATGTTTTCAATTGCTGGGTTTCCTTAAATAAAAATTTTTAAATATATCCAACCTGAGAGTAGAATAATAATTTTAGAAGTAATATCTTTGCTCTATTGGCAATATTATATTTTCAAAATAGTTTTCTATTAACTAAATAAGACAACTCTGAAATATCATTTATGCCCAGAGAGCCTCTGGAACAGTATTTCATTAAGAAATTATACCTTCCCGTTTTATTTATTTTTTTTTTTATTTTTTCTGTGAGGAAGATCAGCCCTAAGCTAACATCTGATGCCAATCCTCCTCTTTTCGCTGAGGAAGACTGGCCTTGGGCTAACATCCGTGCCCATCTTCCTCCACTTTATATGGGACGCCGGCACAGCATGGCTTGCCAAGCGGTGCGTCGGTGCGCGCCCAGGATCCAAACCAGCAACCCCGGGCTCAACCCCGGCCGCCACAGCGGAGCACGCGCGCTTAACCGCTTGCGCCACCGGCTGGCCCCTATACCTTCCCCTTTTAATTCCACGTGTTGGCAAACCAGAAAATTGAGAATTTCACTATATTCATAAGTAAACAAAACCCACACTGAATGCAATTAGTAATCTGAAAATTTTCCCAAAAACGCTTCCAAAGATCACATGAAAAGAAAAATAGCTGAAATGTTTGTTCCATTTAATCTTGTGTCTCGTCATTTAGGAATAAGAGTGATAGTAAATCTGTCAAAGTAACTAAATATTTTACATTAGAAACCTGATTTTCTTTAAAGAAATGTTTTTGTATTTCCTAATTCTTGGAATCAAAGACCAAATCTCATCCCAGCCCCTGGAACCATAAGTACCTGTTCCTCCTACCACAGAACAGCTCATCTGGTGACCTGGAGACCAATGGGAAGGCAACAGAGCTGGTGGGAAGGATTATGTAGAAGGATCCCTAGTCAGCATGGCCAGAGGAGTACGGATTAATGGAAATCTTGAAGGTCATGGTTGCCTAGAGACGAGGTTGACTCCTTAATACTGTCATAAATCCTCTGAATTCCTCTCTCTCAACTCTCGAATATATCCTTAGCCTCTGCAAAAAAAAAAAGAGCGCTAGTCCTAGCTCTATGAAATGTTAGCTGCATAGTGTTCGGTATATTAACATCCCTGATTCTGAGATGCTTTGTCTTTAAAAAGAGAGAACTAGTACCTCCCACCTGTGACAACCACAGCTATCTCAGAGAGCCAAATCCAAGAGCTGCTTAGGTGAGAGCTTGTAAACAGTGCTTTGTTGACCTGCCCCCCCAAAATATATCCAGGTCATAGAAAGCAAAGTATTAAACATTCAAGAATCTCTACTGGAATCAGAAAATCAAAGAAATCAAATAAGAATAAACAATGATAATGACTGAGCCATAAAGATGACCTCTCCTTGATTACCTTAAGAACCGTAATATGCACTCTCAATTCTACTGGTCCCAATAACTGAAAAAACAGTTATAGATTTCTTAGATTGAGTTGGCAGTTGATATAAAACTGCCAGTATTTGACCATTTTGACATATAATAATAATTTTAATAACTTAAGGCCCCAAATACAAACATATTTGGATTAAATATAGATTTTTGAACTAATAAACTACTCTTGCACCACTAAGTAAACTAAATGTTTAAAAGTTTTAAAAATGAACAGTTGTGTTAAAAATGTTTTTCAATGTTGTTATATATTTCTGGAACTAGTAAGAGCCACAATGACAATTTTGAGTAGTTCTTTTATGATAGAATGTCCTGTATTTTACTCTCAGTGATATGAAACCTCAGGGCAACTCTAAATTTCACAGGGTCACACGGCACACAACAGGCAGACTTTCGTAATACTCAAACCATCACTGCCAGGAGGGAGAGGCAGATCACACTGAGAATAATAAATATCGTTAAAAAAACCTCTCAACTGGTGGTGAAATAGGTTAATAAAACATTGCTTATGTAATTGTTTATTTGATGCTCAGAAAGAGGTAGTTCACTGTGTACAGGCAAACACTTCCAATGCATTTAATTATCTGATTCCATTTCCTGTGCCAATACCACACTGTTCTCCCACCTCTGCATGTGCAGGATCCATTGTGGATACTTCCTTCCATTATAACATTTGTCACACTAGTCACTTCTTTTCTTCTGTCCCCATTCTTGAACTGGAGGGCTCCTAATGCAGGAATGGAGCCTTATCTACCTTTGTATCCCTAGCCCAATGCCTGACACGTAGTAAGTGCTCAGTAATTTTGGATGAAAAGTCTCAATTATGACCACAGGAATAGAACTGGAAAACAGAATGATTCCAAAGAGCTTTTAGAAATAGAATCAACAAGACTTGGCAAACTCTTGGAAGTAGGGAATAAGGGACAGGGAAAAGCCAAGGATAACTCTGATTTCCAGCTTGGTAAGGCATAAATTTGAGAACAGTTTGAAGGCATGACATAGTTTGGACGAATTGAGTTTGAAATATTGGTAGGCCAACCAGAAGAAAAATAACTAAGGAGATGAAAAATAGGCCTGGCACTTGGAAGAGAAGTCAAGACTACACAGATTAGATTTTTGGTGTCTCCCATACAGAACACACTGTTGAGTGCCTGGATGGAAATGAGACCACCCCGGGTGAAAGCAGAGGATGAGAAGAGGAGAGGGCTAAGGACAAGAGCTTAAGGCAAGGCCTATGTCTGAGCCAGGCTGATTAAGTGAAACAGACAGGAGAGGTAGGAGAAACTTAGAAGGCATGGAAGGACGTAGCACAGTGAATGTGAGGGCTGGGTTGGGGAGCAAGATCAAACGCTACAGAAAAGGTGGGCAAAGTAAAAAGACCCAGAGAAGATAGATAGAGTTAACTTACAGGAAAGGATTGGTAATGTTCAATGGACCAATTTCAGCAGAATAGAGCAGGAAGGCACATAGCAATGAATTAAGGGAAGAGAGTGATTTTCAGAATTCAAGTTTAAAAGCAAGGACATTTGGATATGAACAGCCTGTTGGTAAGCTGAGGCCAACAGAAGGCTTTTTTCCATAAGGGAGACTTGGACTTATTTGTGAGGCTGATGGGAGGAAGGCAGCAGAGGGAAGACCATGTCTTTTACTTTGATTTTGAATGTCTAGTTTGATTTTATGAAGTAGCTTTATGTGGTGCTTTATTGGATGGATAATAAAAATAGTTTTTAATTTAGAAGGCTTTTTAAAGAAACACCCAACAATGTTTGCAAAGAAACATTCAAGTGCATGGTTTTCTTAGTTTAAGGTGTCATAAGTGTTGAAAGGATGAAATTTTCATAGACTAATTTTAGCTAATTGGTGTATTTGGTGGTCCAGCAACAGAGTCAAAATAATCAAACCTTTATGTGGCTACCATTCACCAGTGAACTGGGAGTTATAGCTCTCATCTACTCGAGAGCTGACTGGCAAGTCAATGCATTTCCTCTCTAGGCAGTGCCTGGGTTGAGTGTAGCAGTTGATACAAGAGCTCTGGAATCAGCCTGCCTGTGCGACCTTGGGACAAGTGATTACCGTCTAGATGCCTCAGTTTCCATATGAATAAAGTAGGGCTATTGAAAGTGCCTACTTCATAGGATTATTATGAAGATAAAATAAGTTAATACATATAAAAAAGCTTAGAACAATGGCAGATAGATAGGAAATGCTCAGGTGGCCAGCCCGGCGGCGTAGCAGTTAAGTGCACACGCTCCACTTTGGTGGCCCTGGGGTCACAGTTTCGGATCCCGGGCGCGCACCGACACACCACTTGTTAAGCCATGCTGTGGAGGCGTCCCATATAAAGTAGAGAAAGATGGGCACAGATGTTAGCCCAAGGCCAGTCTTCCTCAGCAAAAAGAGGAGGATCCACATCGGATGTTAGCTCAGGGCTGATCTTCCTCACAAAAAAAAAAAAAAAAAAAAAAAGCTAGGAAATGCTCAGTGAAAATTAGCTATTGTTTTCCATACATCCCATTACACACACAGAAGTTTGACTTTTATTGTTGATAGTCTTGGGTTTCACTCTCTCCCATTTGTTCAGGCCACTTCAAGTAGAATGGTGTTTATTAGCAGAGGTGATACTACTGAAATACCATTATGGTATGTGAACTTCAAAGTATTTTTCCAGGAGCGATAAAGGATTTTCCCTGAGTCCTATTCTCTCTAGAGTGGTCCTCCTGAGCCATGGCTATTGTTGGCAAATAAAGAAGCTAGGAAGCGTTAGAGATACAGCCTACGGCAGTGGAACAGTTTTTCTCCTTCAAAACAATCTAGGCCATATGGGAATTGAACTTTGGCCTCATTAGTGCCATATTTCCAACCAGCTCAGCTAACTAAACCAGGCGTGCAGCATCTTGCAAATTTTGAACTCTCTGAAAAATGTCGACTTGTCAAATCACTGAGAATGGGTGTTAGGAGTTACTGAATGTAACCATTATTTCCATTAGTCCAAGTATTAGATCAAGGCAGATACTGAGAAACCTACTCCTGACCTAAAACTTTATCTTAGGTTTAAACTGGCACATGGTTGGCATTCAATAAATGCCCTCTGGTTGACTGATCACTGAGGCTAAATTCCTAAGCACATATAATAAAAATAGTAACCGGCCTAAAGATCAAAATAACAGTAAGTAGAAAGTATGTCAGTATTTTATATGACTTTGCCTGGCCAGTTAAGAACCAGGTGTTCAAAGCTTTAACTATTACTATATATATGGTTCAGGACAAATTTTTATAAGTGCTTCCCTGAAGGTAAAGTACTTAGCCTTCTGAGTCCATTTTATAGCCCCTTTCTGCTTTCACCTGAATGGATAACATCCGTCCACAAATTTGTAACATCAGTGAGTTCTAATAATGACTGGTGAGAATTCCATTCCTATTCGAAGGTTAAGACATTTTAAACTTCATTTCAGAGTTAGGCTTAATTTAAAAGTTAATCAACCTCAACCTTAGAGATTTAACAAAAATATAAAAGAATAGCTCTAAGACCAACCTGTGTTCCACTATAGACTCTAAGGGAAAGTGAAGAGGTTGATCCCTTTATTGGATCCAGCACTGAGAGGCAGCTACTCAACCAACCTACTGGTGTGAACCTCCACCAGCCACACCAGGGAGGGAAAGTTTCTCAGGCAGCCTCCTGCATGGCTTGGGAAAGAATAGAGACCATAATCCTGAACGTTTTGGTCTTCGTAATACCTCTAGGTCAATCCTTTCAGTAAACACCAAAATTAAGAACTAGATTTTCTTAGTGTTCCATTTCAGGCTCCTTTTCCTGCTTTATCACCTGAATGAGGACAATGGTGAATCATTTGCAAGGATTTCACTAAAATTCTAGACTCAGATCTCTTAACCAATCAAATCCTTCCGTATTTGTCCCCATCATGCTTACCTTATTGACAGCACCTGGAGGAATAGACAGTATTTAAACAAAAAGAAGAAAAAGAAGGTTATGGGGCTCAGGGCAGGCCATCCCCAAATATGCCAAAATGGCAGCGGACTTTTTTGAATTAAAGTTACTTAAGAAACAGCCAGTGCAAGAAGGACACTCTGACCCTCCTCTCTGTCCCCCTGAAAGCAAGAAATAAGTCTCCCACGTGAAAGGCACCCTCCTTGCACCAGCAGGTGGAGAGACACCCTCATCGCCAGAGCAAGGGAATTCAGGGCCCAGAAGGCTATGTAAACAAACCCTGCTTAGTTTCTTCACTAATTAGTACCTAAGCCTAAGTTTATTTGTCTTGAGTACTTGTCAGTTCTTCACAAATTTATTGTTTCTTTGTCTAAAAGGTATGAAAGCTACCTGCTTTGCTCACTTCCCTGAGCCTCATATCTTTGCGGTTCCCATACACACAAAATTAAAATTTGCTTTTCTCCTGTTAATCTATCTGGCATCAATTTAATTATGAGACTAGCCAAAAGAACCAAGAGGTGTAGCGGGAAATTTTCCCCTTCCTGACAAAGGTATTTCTCACTTGGATCTTACATAGAAAAAAATTATACTCTCATTTTTAGAAAGTGGATGCAGAGCAAAAGCATTGTGTAGTCTCATCAAAATAATTTAGGTAATCAACAAACTTGAAATCAACCAGCTACAACAGAGCAGTAAGACAGCAGGGACGATGAGCTCCTTCCTTTTTGGCTGTAGAAGCACTATGTGGAATGCAGCTGTCAATCACAGATCTGAATGATAGTCAGCTTTTTTGTTGCTAAACTGTTTGATAGGGCCATTTAATTTTATCTTGTGTTCATATACCCAAGTGGGTATGTTTTGATTGGAAGACGTGATCTGATACATCGAAAGATATTTTCCAAGAAAGTGTGTTAGGATTACCTTTTCCAACCTAAATTTTATTCATAAAAAGGCTAATTGGTGTCATCTTCAGTTTCTTTTATTCAGAAAATCATCTTCTTTTCCCCTGTTCTTACCCCATTGTCTAACAAATACTTTTCCACCCTCGCTAATTTGGGCTGATTTTTACACCTTTACAGCTCTGCTCAAATGTTGATTATCCACTGTGTGCCAGGCCTTATGCCCGAGTTGACAAATCAAATATCTCCTACCATGATCTCTACCTTCACAAAACTCATTTCCTGTACTCAGACAATGTGTTACCCACATTATTTATAACCTGGGTTACTCCACTTACTTTCTTTATGTCTTTAGAAGTTCCCACAGACTCTCCATTAGATATCTATTTCAGAACTTATTCCCCCCTGCCAAAAATTCTTTGACCCTCACACAATTTTAGGGCAGGTATCCTATGTCTGTATTATACCACATCTTCCTCTTGGAAGAGCCATTTCTCTCCAAATTGTTAGATTTTAGCATCAGCTTCTTTTTCCAATCCTTTACATTTCTTGGTCATCTTATAAAGGCTATCCTTATGCTTATGTTCTAAAACACTTTAGCTTCCATTTTTGGGTACTCATGCTTTGCCTGATTTTCCCTTTACGAAAACTTTTGCTCCTCTCCCCCACTCCCCACACTCTCTGCAATCCTTTTAATTCATATCTTTCACTTCTTCTGGATACAAGAAATTGACACAAGAAAACTTTACCTTTGTTATGGGTAACTTCTCCACGCACACCACAAAATATGAGGATCAGATTAAAAAAACCTATTAAATTTTGATTATTTTGAAAGCAAAGTAACTTTTTACAAAAATTCAGTTCATACATTCAATACCATAACCATGTATCCACCCAACCAAAACCAAACCACGCTGCAGAGGGACTTTTAGCAAAGAAATTCTGGTGCTTCGTTATTTGAATGACTGGCCCCCATTACCAAGAGGCACTTGAGTTTGATTCAGGGCCACGTCGCATCACTAGCAAGTCAAGGCAGATGTATCTGCTTATCTAGGAGGCCCTCCTATTAGCCCCACCTTGGGAGCATCTGGACCAGACCAAGTTACTCTGAATTCCAAAGGATAGCCGGGGGGGTCTCTCTCAATCCTGACCTTTCAGGACTATAAGGTATTATTTGGTGCTTCAGAGCTTATCTTTAACACTTCCTTAGCATTGAGACTGCTTCCTGAACATTCCAGAGCCTGCCTTCTGAATTACTACCCATTGGTATGAGTGACAGGCACTCTCTATGCTCCTCTTCTTCATCACTTCCTCCATCCCACCATGCCCTCGATCTTTAATGCCTCCGACCTCTTTGTTCCCGAACCTTCTGGGAGTTGGTGAACTTGACTAACACCAACTGAATCCAAGGAACTCTAACAATAAACAGAACAGCATTGCAAGTGTAATAAATTCACTCGTGTGAATTGGTTAGCAAGTCAAAATGTTAACACTGGAAGATATATTTAGATGTATTTATCTAAAATGTACACAGATATTAATGATCTCCTCCACACAATTCCCATTATTCCTGTATACTTTATGGGAGTCATAAAACGCATACCTACTCCATACTGTTCATTCTTCATGCTGACCATTCCTATTCCCTGGCATCCACTTGAGCCGAAATGCCAAAATTCCACATAAAGCACTTACTGAAAGGCCATGGGTAGGACCACACAAATTAGTTTACTGATAGTTTGCTGGATCACTTGTAAGTTCAGTTATTCCAGCATAATGCTAGGCCCAGAGTATGCCTACAATATATAGTTATTAATTAATTATAAAACTCTCTCATAATCGTACATCTAAGAATTAAGAGGCTCCATTAAGTACAAATCAGACATTTAGGAGTTTAACAGATACATGCTTTTTCTTAAGGAAACCGAGACCCACTAAATCTGGCATTCCGTTAACTATATCTACACCCATATTTAATTTTCAGGACTCACCCAGCCACTGGTTGTATGACTAGAAAACAAAGAGCTTATGACCAATGAATGCTGGGGCATTTAATAGATGCTGGACTTCAACCTGCCCCAAAATTCCCTGTTTAATTGTTAATGCCATTATGAAATTTATTACTGCTGGTGGAAATGACCTCCATAAATTACTTGAGGCTTGACTAATTGAAATATATGACTGGGGTATCATATCTGTAATGTATTTGATTCAAGAAGGGTAGCTGTGTTTTGTATCAAACTGGATTTGGCAGTGCACATAGGGTTTACAAATCTCTGGTGTCAGACTTGCGCTAAAGCACCATTTGTTTCAGGAAGATTTGAAGAACATGAGCAAGTCGGAAAGAGTAGGTCCAGATGTTCTGCTTAAACCCAGGTGTGGCTCAGTTGGCCTGTTTTGTGATGAGGGATTTTCCAGAGCACAGGAAGCAGCACCTGTATGAGATTACACACAGATTTAAACCTTTTACCAAGTTGACTGCCTTCTGTCTGATCTCTTCCTAATTGCAGTGACTTAGATCTCAGGTGGAATTGGCCAAACATACAGATTTTGTTTGCTACTACTTAAAATGATTGAAAAATATAAAAAGAACTCAGTTACATTGCAGTTTGATCTTCTTAAAATAAGGAAGATCAACTAACAATATAATGGAATCAAAGTCGAGAGCACTGAAAAGATTGAAGCTCACCAAATTAATAATTAACTCAGGCCTTTTTATTGCGATGATATCTTCTCCCTCAAAAAAAGACAAACATATTTCCTATACAAATTCAATACCACATCAGGGTAATATTGGGGGAAAAAAAATGGATTCTAAGAATCCATGATGCTGTGTCGGTATTCAACAGGTTTTGGCTATAAATTGGTATGGTGTGTGTATATGACTTTTGGTTGCCTTATTAAAGGAAAGTTCTTCTAGTAAAAATACACAGCACCTTTTTTTCAGATAATAAACAGATGTCAGCCTTTCATTGTAAAGTATTTTTGGTTTGGTAGATGTCAAATATTACTTTAACAGACAGTTCCTGTCTACGAAGAATACTCAACATTTGTAAGATAGTGACTCAAAAGTTTTGGGTTTTTAACAGCTAATGAGGCACCATCAAAACAAATGTCTTTGAAAATCCAGTCTTGGCACTCTAATTTAAAGATGATCTCTATGCATTAAAATTTCTCTGTATGATTTTGCAGTGATAAAAACCTTGCAGTTAAACGTGTTTATCCAACAAAGCTACCGTCCCAGAAATCTGCTGTGCGTTCATAAACTGCTGATTTCTCTTTTGTTACTCCAGGCCATAGGTGCTGAATGACAGAAAGCACAGAGCAGAAGACCAAATCAAGACAGTTTTCTCTCTGTAGAGCCATTTCTGAGGCCAAAAGTATGTGCCAAGGACTGCAAAGGAAATAGTCTTTTCATTTTCTAACATCCCACCATTAGATGTGTTTTCACAGAGTGCATGTCTATGTACATTATTTATGAAGAAATCCTCCTAACTCGAAGTTAGTTGCTTCGTACAAAAAGTGTTTAATTCAAGTGGTATGATACAAACTTGGATGGTTTTATGGACTCCAAAGCATCTTTGTAGCATGCTCCCAAAAAAGCGGACCACTTTGCAGGTTCTCATCACCCTGTAACAGCACTAAACTCCTCTGCCTATGTTGGCGCCCCACTCCTCAGTTTACAAAGTCAGTCACATGGCACTTAATCCTCCCAACACCCAAAGTGACTAGTTCCTGTGACAGAGGAAGAATCTGAGGCTCAGCCAGAGGAGAGACCTGACTGCAGCTGGTAAATAGTGGACCCAGGTCTCAAACCAAGGGTTTTTAAATGTAGAGAAGTGGAAATATCTTTCCTGGTCTCTGACTAAGAATATTCTGGGATCATTCTACATCTTAAAAATTACAAGTATAATATTTTTAAACATTTGATATATCTTACCATTGTTGAGTATGATCTTTTCTCAAGGCAGCCTATTTGGGGAGTATGATTGTAGTGGATTGAATGGTGGCCCCCCAAAAAAATATGTTCACATCCTAACCCCTGGAAACTGTGAGTGTGACCCTGTTTGGGAAAAGGGTGTTTACAGACATAATTAAGTTAAGGACCTTGAGATGAGATCATCCTGGATTATCCAAGTGGGCTCGAAATCCAATGACAAGTGTCCTTATGAGAGACAGAAGAAGAAAAGATTCAGACACAGAGAGAAGGCCATGTGAAGACAAAGGCAAAAATTGGAGTCATGCAGGCACAAGCCAAGAATGCCTGCAGCCACCAGAGGTGGGAAGAGGCTAGAAAGGATTCTTTGGAAGGAGCATGGCTCTGCTAACACTTTGATTTCAGACTTCTGGCCTCCAGAACTGTGAAAGAACAAATTTCTGTTGTTATCAGCCACCTAGTTTGTGGCAATTTGTTACAGCAGCAACAGTAAACTAATACAATGATATTATAGTATGTTAGAGTTTTAAAATGTGAACTAAATTAAATGCTTCATAAGTTATTTCAACCAAGAAGATGTTTACGCTTCCTTCAGAAAAGGTTCCAGATGAACCCCTAGGTGAAAAGATACTTTAAAGAGGGGTTAAGTTCACACGTTCCACTTCAGCGGCCCATGGTTCGCTGGTTCAGATCCTGGGCACGGACCTACTCACAGCTCATCAAGCCATGCTGAGGCGGTGTCCCACATAGAAGAGCTACAACTCTACAACTATGATACACAACTATATACTGGGGGCTTTGGGGAGAAACAAGGAAAAGAGGAAAATTGGCAACAAATGTTAGCACAGAGCCAAATTTCCTCAAAAATAAATAAATAAATAAATAAATAAATAAATAAATAAAATAAAAATAAAAAAAAATAAAAGACACTTTAAAGATACTTTTCTCACTATGCCTGGAAGATTGACACAGATTGTGCTGCTAATAGACTCACGAAAACTCCGGAGTCACAGAATTACCCAGAGCCCAAATTCACAACAAAGCTTTCTTGGCATGAGGGAGAATGGGTACAAAGGGGTGGGCGTGGGGGGATCAGGGCAGATTCATCTTCAGCCCTAGAAAACAATGCAAAACTCGGTCTGAGTGGGGCTATCAGCTCATATTTGACTACACACACAGGCAGCACGCTGTTATGAAGTATAAAGCACCATTAAATTAAAGTCTTTCTCTTTATCCCGAGGTAGCTGAGTTTGGAGAGCACATCAGAGTTACTGCATAGATGTAGACATCTCCAGAAAATCTTGATCTAGCTCCTCAGAACATACAAAAGGCTCTGAGCCCCTGAAGCAGCGACATTTAGCGACCATCCCCGTCTCTGCACCAGGAGGAGCAAAGCAACGGAACAGGAAGGCATTTCTTAGGGAATAAAAGTAGCTAATATTCTTTAACACATTCATGCAGCTGTGGTGATCGAGCCATTCTGCTATCTCCTGCCAACTGCCAACTATTTGTGCTGGCTGTCTTCTTTTAAGGCTCCCTTATGATCTACTTCTGGCCAGCAGCAGCCCTGCTGGCTTTCTGGGAAACTAGTACGAGCTTGGAACAACTTGTAGAAACTCTGAAGATTCCCTTCTGCCCTGTGGCAATCCGGGGATCTCCCCCACTGTGGGGTTACATGAGAGCTCTATGCCAGATTGTCATAGTACCCAGCCTCTTTCAAATACTATCAGCTCACAGGAGGGGGAAGGGGCACGTGCAATCCGGGAAGTTAAAGGAATCTGATAGAAGACTTTCAATAATGGTCCTCATCTCCCCTACACAAGCCATCCACCTCTGCTGGGATGATCTCTTTATGGCTCCACAGAGACCCCACAGTTGTCCCTACCCTTCACCTTCATTCATGCTGTCTCCTCCATTCTTCTAGACACCTTCCTACACAAATTGAGTCTGCCCTCCTTCTCCTCACTACCTATTCAGCTTCTCCTCATTTTTCAAAGATCAGCTTAAGTTCTGCTCCAACTACTCAAATGGCAACCTTTCATCCTGTCATTACAACATACCCTTCCCTTCGTGACAAGGAGCATCTCACCCCTCCCACCTCCACCCTTCTCTCAAAGAGGAGAGTGAGATTGGATGCAAGCAGAGACTAGAATAAAATTGGTTCATATTATTAAGCGATGGAGTTTCAGTAGCAGGAATATAGTAAGACTGTATTGGGGTAAGCATCATCTTTTCTTCTTATTAAGTTTTTCCATCTTTCCTTAGGTTTACTCTCTCACCATCGGTATATACTTAGATAGCTCAGCATAGTGGTTAAACACCCAGGTTCTGAATGTTGACTACTGGAGCTAACCGTGGGGAAGTTACTTAACTTCTCTGTGCCTCACTTTCTTCACCTGAACCATTGGACACGTGGCACTTACCTCAAAGGGGAGTTGTGTGAGGATTAAATGAGAAAACACCTATTAAGTGCTTAGTACAATGCCTGGCACATGATAAGAGCCCAGAAAAGTTAGCAGTTGGTATAGGATCTGAAGGGCTGAATTAGAGGAAGAGCTGACTAGGTCATGCAGCCTGTTTTTAGGGTAAACCTTAGGTCTCAGACACAAAAACAGTGTTTGTGATTCACCCAGGGTCCATCTCAGCCGATCATGGCGAGAATTTCAACAAATGAGTCTGGAGCCAAAGCCTTATGGCAGTAAACAGAGCGTTCTTCCCTGGAATGTCCCCTCCCCTCCCCTTCTTTGCACACCTGCAGTAGTGGGGCACAGCTGATTAAGGATGAGAGGACTCCAGCCGTTTCTTTCTCTCTGCCTATCCTCCTGCCTCAGCTTCTCCCCTCCCTCCTCTCCATCTCCCTATCCCTCTCCTCATCTGTCCTACTATCCATCTCTTTATCATTTTTTCTTCTTCAGATATGACTCACTGTAGAACTTGCACTAGGCTGCAAAATCCTTGAGGGCAGAATTCAAGCCTTAACGAGGCAGCTGAGGCCCCCACAGACCCCAGCACTGAGTGCAGAGCTGTAGCACAATAAACACTTGATTCCATTTCTTATTGCTGGTTAAGAATAACTGATGAAAAAAGAGAACAAGGTAGGGCAGGACACCTCTAAAATAGAGAAATGAGTATATGTGAAACCAAAACCCAGCTTTTGTATGAAGTCCTAACCAAAAGCCTTCAAGATATGAAAAATATGCTGCTACCCAGCTGTGAAATGTGTAAAAGACTCTTATCTGATAAAATGTAGTCCAAATTAGTACTAGATATTTTCATGAAGGTGTTAGCAAACTTAGTTCTCCCCATAATGCTGGTTACATGTTTAAAACACCCGTGATGAGGCATGTGGACCAAGTCAATTTCTATGTTCTGTAATTCTCTGCCTTCCGGAGTTTCAGCTAAAGCAAAAAAAAAAAAAAACCTGCAATATAAATTCTTTCTTATAAGGGACACAACAACAGTTTTAGTTGATGCCCCTTCCGCAGGTTTACATAGTGAAATTCAGTCTTTATATCAACCAAGAAATTAAGCTTCATACTCAACATCTCCTCTTGTGAGAAATTCACTTTTAGTTTTATCTGAAGTCCCAAAAATATGATTTGGATAGATGAATAGAATGAAATAATCACGAGTTTCTCCTCTCGGCACTTTTAAGATTTTTTTTTTGTCGTTTTCTGATTATATCAATAATAAAGTTCAAAAGCGTTTGAACCTCTGAGAGTAAATTTAAGCTGAAGCATGAGAGATGCCCTGTAGACACCACGGGGTAGGGTCTGTTACTGTGTGTTTATAAGCACTGTCAAGCTCCCATTGTTTCTAGGGGAAATGGTGGTGCAAAAATTATGCCCCTGCTCTTGGGGAATGAAAATCACATTAACTGTCTCCTCTAAATCATATTTTGCTCGTCTAAGTGGATCAGATGAGGGAGAAGGAGAGGGGGCTCTCCTGGGTGAGGAGCTTTGATCATTTTGATCAAACACAGACCACCTATCAGCCTTCCAAGTGCCACCATGCGTCATACACATTTTCAATATTGTGTCATAATAGCTACCAGTCATTGTAGTTGAGATAAAAAAGGGGTTGTAATTAAACATATGATTGGATCCAGACATTTTAATCATGCCCTCTATCTATTTGGCAAAGCAGGCCTGCTGTCTTTTCAGCAGTCCCCTGGAATTGCCCTAGGATGACAATTTGCATGCTAACTGAATTCATGTACCATGCAGATTGCACTAGGACATCTGTTGCTGATTGTTTTGGTCCTCTGCTTTTCAGACTCAAATATGAAAATGCAGAAAGTAAAAGGCAAATTATGGAGCCTGGGGCAAGAGAGCAGACTGATTGTTTGATTTTTCTTTCTCTCTCACTATCCCTGTAGAGGAGACTATTACAGAAACTAAAAACGTCCCCCACTTTGCAGTCCTCCTGGCCTTACAATAAAATCAGTGTCCATGAAATGATGCTGTTTCCCAGCTGCCTCTTGTCTTAGTCTTAGTCATGTTGGCCAGAAAGAGACCCCATTCCCAGCTTGAAGGTCTCCAAACATAAGACAGTAAGAAAGGGGCGGGGCGGGGGGGGCTGCCCTGACTCCATAATGCAGACAGAAGAGACAGGGCCCAAAACAACCTATGTCGCAGACAGAAGCTGATCAACTGGCTTGGCAAACGTTCTCCCAAACCCAGTAAGGTCTGAGGAACGTGAAGCATCCATGGGCAAAGGAATCATGCCATGTAAACACACAAGGATCATTAAAGACACAGCTTCTTCAAAAGAGTCCACGTTAGCAAAGCTTGCAGAGGTGAAATCGCTCAGGTGTTGAAGCAGAGTGACTTCCTCTGGCTTTATTCGGGACAAAGGCTAGGTATAGAATCGAGATTCAGAAAACATTTCTTGTCAGCTATCATGTGCCTGGCATCATTAGGAATGTTTTCAACTATATTTTGCTTCAATCTCCACAGTACTGGGAGGTGGAGAATTATCCTCCTTTTGAAAATGAAGAATTTACAATTCAGAGAGATTGAATAATTTGCTAAGGTTACCCACCTAGGAAGTCACAGACCAGGGTTGATTCAAATCCAGGTGTTTTCCCTCTGAGCACATGCTACTTTTCATTACACTACACTGCTCCCCCGCTTGCTAGGGCTGCATTAATCAATCTCTTTTTCCATTCGCCATACAGCACAAAATTTATGACTTGGAGAAAATCTATCCTTTTTGTCTTTCGTGGGATGTATTTAGCTTTTGCCTCAATGGAAGATAGGCAAAATATTTGCTTCATTGTTTCAATAAGTCCAGGTTGAGAATTTAGCTTTCCAAGTGACTTCAGGCTCCCAGGATACTGGAATGGAACACTTCAATGGCAGGAGTTGTCTGAGTGGGCCAGCGTCATCCTGAGAGTGAGAGAACTGCTGCCTTCCACCACTTTTCTGCCCTACCCAGTCAGCTCCCCATTTAAACCCAAATTCAAGTACTATTTATTGAGCATTGACTATATGTCAGGTACACACACTTATATTAGTTTTCTTTGCAGCCTCAAAGCAACATCACCCAAGCCTAAGGAAGTGAGGCTCAGGAAAAGGAAAGAGATTGCTGGAGCCCACTCGACTGTTAGTAACTGAGACGAGATTCAAACACGGTCTTGAGTGTAGGCCATTTCCTACCCCCACAACTGTCCGCATCATCCCAGCTCCTAATTTTTCTTATTCTTCTCACCAAAACCCCATCTCTCACACTGTTGACCAGCTCAGAGTCCTCAATCATTTACCATTCTCTCCCCCAACATCTAAGCTCCCTTACTCTGCCTCCAAATCCCACATCCAACTCCTTGGTCCCCTTACAGCAGTGGTTCTCAAACTTCATTGTGTTTAAAAATCACCTGAAGGAGCTGGCCCAGTGGCACAGTAGTTAAGTGCACGTGCTCTGCTTTGGTGGCTCAGGGTTTGCAGGTTCGGATCCCGGGCGTGGACCTACTCACCGCTTGTCAAGCCATGCTGTGGTGGCATCCCGTATAAAAAGTAGAGGAAGATGGGCACGGATGTTAGCCCAGGGCCAATCTTCCTCGGCAAAAAGAGGAGAATTGGCAACAGATGTTAGCTCAGGGCTAATCTTCCTCAGCAAAAAAAGAGGAGGATTGGCATTGGAGGATTGGCACAGATGTTAGCTCAGGGCTGATCTTCCTCACCAAAAAAAAAAAAAAAAAAAAATCACCTGAGGAGCTTGTTCAGTTTCCTATGCCCATCCCCAGATATTCCCGTTCAATAGATCAGGGTGGAGCCTGAGACTGTGCATTTCTGACAAGCTCACAAGTGATGTCAAATCTGCTGGTCTGGGGGCCACCCTTTGAGAGCCACTGCCAGCCTGACTTCTAGTTTCTCTGCTACTTTCTCACCGCTGGAGGCCTTCTTCCTCACTGGCAGGCAAAGAGCCGAGTTGCTTGCGCCCTCTCGGCCTAACCAGGACTGCAGGGCAGATATGTTCTGACACCCTAGGCCCTGACTTGGCTTCAGTGGAAAGCCTC
Organism: Ceratotherium simum simum; assembly: GCF_057802395.1. Lineage (NCBI taxonomy): Eukaryota > Metazoa > Chordata > Mammalia > Perissodactyla > Rhinocerotidae > Ceratotherium > Ceratotherium simum. The sequence continues at coordinate 15,844,558 of NC_141930.1, forward strand.
CATTCTCATTGGCTTCCTCGTCTATAGAAAGAAGCATGGCGTAGGCTTGCTCAAGAGCACTTTCTCAGCTGGCAGGGCATGGTAAAATTTCCAAGGGTTTTAGAATCAGACTTCCACTACTGGATGTGCCCTTGAGCAACTTACATGACCTCTCTGGGCCTTTGATTCATCCTCCTCAAAACTGGCAGTAAAATATTTACCTTACAAGATATGGCAAAGACCAAACAAAGGAGCATAGTAACATTCCTAGCACAACGCCTGATCTAGAGGAGATGCCCAATACACATTCATTCTCTCGTTTCTCCTTTCTCCTCTTGGAATGTGTACCGCTCAGTGTCTGCCTCCAAAGGCTGCAGCCGCAGTTCAATGCAGAGAGGAAAACTGCCAAGACAATGAAGAATGACAGCAAACTCACGGCTGCCATGTTCAAGGAATTTTCAGAAGCGGTGAGCGTGCCCCGACTCCTGACTGCTTTATCACACGTACATGGAGCGAAGGAAATTTGATTCTGCCATCCCATTTGCTGGACATTTTTAGAGGGACACAGGACCAGGACCCTCAGTGTAAGGTGAGCTAGAGAGGCCAGGGACTTGCTCTTTGCCCTTAGACCTCCTTCCCAAGGACATGTGAGGGGACTTCAAGCCGAGGGATGTGCTCCAGTTTAGCCCCTAAAAAACAGCGTTGAACCAAAGAATTCCTGAGCCCTTTTAATTTTTTCCTTTTTAAAAATCCCTTAGTCTCTTAAATTTCATAAATATTTACATTCTTATAGTACATTTTTTTGATTCTTTTGATCTTTTAATTTCTAGTTTGTACTGCTTTGTGGAATACTCATTATTCTCTGGTTTCTTTGTCTTCCTTACAGTTTTTACCATTTAGTCTAATTTAATGCTTTTTTGGCTTCTAAATATGGTCTATTTATTTTAATTTCATGTTTTTCACAGGCAGTTTTTCTCATTTTTTTATTGCACATACAATGTAGGATAATTTCAGAGAAATCACATATTACATACAAACAAAATGAATAATCAAAAAAAAATCATACTCCCATCCACCCAAAGATAATAATACACTACGCCTAGTTGTATACACTTCCATACTATTTTCCTGGCAAAATATTCTAAATTTCCTCTGAGTTTGGCTACTTTTACCCTATTTTACTTTGTTTCTAATTCTCTGGTTTAGCTTTCTCATCTTTGACCTCTTTGTTTTATTGTTTACAGTGTATTTTGGTTTTCCTTATCCACACACATTTTTGTCCCTCTATTAGTTTTCTTATACTATTTATGTTCATTCTGCTTTTTAAATAGAGTCTTTGTTATTATTTTAATTAAGTTTTTCATTTACTTTGCTTGTTATTGCTTAGGAGGTTTTTATTTTTTAATTGCTTCCACTCTGAATTTATGAATGACCCACAGAAAGACTTCCCAAACAGGCTGGCTGAGGACTTACTTCACAACAGTCCTTCAAGCTCTTCATAATAGAGATCATATCCCTCCTCAATTTCCTTGAAGCAAGTAAGAAAATCCGTAGGTTGAATTCCCTCCCAGGATTCTAATAATTTTACCCAGGCAGGCAGCATTCTTGGGCTACTGGAACAGTATGGCTTTCTTCCACCTTTTCTTGGAGTTACATGACCCCACAGCTATGGCATATATAATTACAGACATTCGGAAAGAATTGGTTGCTACACAACAGGACGCAGAGGGGAGGAGGAAGCTCCATTCAGGGAGGACTCCTGAGTAAAGCCTCTCTGATTTTAACAAGGAGCCTGACGATATTGAACCTTCCAATAATACTTCATGAACAGAGCCATTATTGCAGGCTCCACCGCCAAGATTTTGGAATCTTACATCCACTCGTCTCCAATCTATTATCAACATTGTGTCTCATCATTCATTTAAAGCAGAGTTCCTGGATAACCTTCTTAGTGTCTGTCTCCCCAATTCCACCTCTTCATTAAGAAAACCAAAGACAAGTTAGAGTGGAAGTGAATGTCTCTTGTAGAGTTTAGGGCCCACAACAATGGCTGCTTCCATTTTTTTTATTATACATCTGTTTTCAACCCCCAAAGCCTTGAAGACACAGAGAAGTGGATCAAACATGTTCTTACCAAAGAGCTAGATGCCATTTTGTATTGGCTTGAGTCCCTGAAAAATAACCTGGTTAATCTAGTCTGACCCCCTGGTTTAACGTTTCTTTCACCTTCTACACCTCATATGTAGCCCAGTTGGAGGCCTGTTCACGAAAGAAATTGACTCTTTTAGGTGGAATTGTCTCATTGACAACCTTACCCACCAACCAGATATCCACTACCATACCAGTCTTCCCCCCACCCTTTGTCTGGCTAAGGGCTTTGGGCCCCAAGGTATCCCTCCAAATGTCAGTCTCCACTCTCTAGCTTGCATTAACTATCCTTAGCCATTTAACTATTCACTAAATATTGCCTTTACATTAATTATTTGGTCTGAAAGCCCCCAAAACTCTCATATCAAAAGAACATAGCCATTCCGTACTTTTATCTGAGTAAATTAGACTGCTCTTTTCAGGTCAAGTCATGCAACTAACAACCCTAAGATGTGTAATCCCAAACTCACTACATTCTCTGGAAAGTCCCTTCTTATGAGTAACATTCCTCTTGTGGAATGTGGCTAAATAAAATCCTAAATGTAAAGATACAAAACTGACAACTTTTCATCTTGAGGTTAGCAGCGATGCCATCTTGGCAGTTGTAAGGAGAAAATATCCTCACAATGATGACGATGGACTGGCCTTCCGAACTCAGACCCTGTTAGGGGGCTGACACTGAGCTCCTGGACTCATAGAATGAGGATCTCTTCCTTCTCATTTTGTTTTTCTCTCTAATAAGATGTTCAGAATATGCCTTGTTGGGCCGGCCCTGTGGCTTGGTGGTTAAGTGCACGCGCTGCGATGCTGGTGACCCGGGTTCGGATCCCGGGTGTGCATCGAGGCACCACTTCTCCGTTCACCCTGAGGCCGAGTCCCACATACAGCAACTAGAAGGATGTGCAGCTACGACACACAACTATCCAATGGGGCTTTGGGGGTAAAAAATAAAAATAAATAAAATCTTAAAAAAAAAAAAAAAAAAGAATATGCCTTGTTGTTCATACTCAATTGGAAGCCAAGAATCCCTATTTGTTTTCTTGAAAACACCTCATATTTTCCACTGCCAGATGTGGATAAGAATTTTTCCTACAGTCCATGAAATCATAAACCATGACACTTTAGAAATCATCTAGTTTAGTCCTTTTATTTTACAGATGAGGAAACTGAGGCCCAGAATAGTTAAATGAATTTTCCAATACCACAGGGTTAAGAGCAGAATGAAGTCAAGAATCCAGGCCTCAGTAATTCCAGGTCAGAGATTTTCCCACTGTAGACACAATTCTTCCACGCTCAGTGAACATTTACCACCTGCCTACCCTGGCCAGCCCGGACACCAGCTACTGCCTGAATTCTGCTAAAGGCGCCATCAGTTCCTTGCCAACTTATTTGGATCAAGCTTCACAACTGCTTGTGTGGTTCAAGCTGAGATGCCTGCTGTGGTAGATTTAGAAAGAGCCACCTACTTCCTATAAAAGAAAGGGCACAACACAGAAATAAGATTCTCCGGTACTATTGCATTTATTTCTACCAGCATCCAGTAAGGAGCTGCTTACAAGTCTGTCTCCCAACTAAACTGTAAGCCTCTCGAAGGCGGCACCTCTGTCTCTGTTCGACCCATTTCACAATTATTTGTCTTTCCATTTTAGTCATCTTTCTATCCCCAAAACCAAACATTGCCTCACACATTATTGAAATAATGACCCATGTGTCCTTCATGTCACACACTTTCTCTCTTTGGAGGCAAATGAGCTGCTAATAAGTTCCCTGTGTGTGAACAGATTATTTGTCCTTGTTAACTGGGATACTGAAGTCTGTTGGCCACCCGCCTCTCAGAGAAGCAGCACATTCCCAGTCCTCTTAGAGATGACACAGAAATCATTCAATATCTGATTATATCATCACGCTGCCAACAACTTTTCTATAGCTTCCTTCCCAGGACATAAGGGAAGTTCATGTTTGAGAGCATGGTCCTTTCCAGGGTGACCCCAGCCAACATTACTGGCCTGATTTCCTACTCACTCTTCCCTCCCTCTCCCCCAAATGCCATGTTCATTTATTGCTTGTTTCCTTTGTAATGTGTTATTCTCTCTACCCATGATGCCCCTCCTCCCCTCATCCTCATCTAGTAAATTAGTCATACTTCAAAGCCACGTTTAAATATCTTCTCCTCTATAATAGTTCGTGCTCCCTTCTCCAAGTTCCCATAAGGTTTTGTAATATTATTATTTGTTTACAAGTTTTGTCTCCGAAGAATACCTCTGAGGGTATTAATTCTCGGGAAGATCAGAGGCCTAGTAAACTAGTTATTACAGCAAATCTGTGGTCCTCAAAAGCGCAAATCACCCACTTTAGGAAAGGTTGATAACTTTATTCTCCCTCTCAGTTTAGACAGAGGGGACATATGTATTCATTCACTCAAGCAATATTTATCAGGCGCCTAACACGTGCTATACACTGTTCCAGGTGCTGGGAGATAGTCATAAACCAGGGGCCTCCCCCCTAACACAGAAAATGGCAAAGAGCCTTTACAGGGGAGTCTCCTTGGCGAAACATTGGCAGGCATTACTTAGGTCTTAGATCCATTACTTTATCAGAGATTTGTGGAAAGGTAACCGGGAAATAATCTTTGGGTTGAAAAAGAAAAAAACTGAAACTAACTAATGTGAGCCAGGAAAATACTGTACTCGCATTCTGCCCCGACTTGGTTAAATGTAATGTATCACAGTTACAGTTGAAAGAGGAATTGTTGAGGAATTGTTCACCGTTTCACAAGACTTTTTTTCCTATTCTTTTCTTTGTGAGCGTTTGCCTTTGAAGCTCCCTGCTGCGAGACCTTTATGTTATACAGGAGCCTATCAGGCAGATGACTTCCAAAGCCAGGATGAAAACCCCAAGCGTTTTATAGAGTTTCTGAGCATTGATTCCCTTAATGACCCGAAAATAAGCTTTGTGTGAAAGAGATCACATTCAAAACACAGCAATGCTTTTCGAAGCACCAGACAGGACTTGAGTGTGATGTACTCACTAACTCAAAAATTGTTGAAAGGGTTTGCTTTGAAGTGCATTGCTAAGCACAGCACATGGATGCCAAATGTCATCCCCTCACGACTTACAGAACTTGTGCCAAAGGGAGACTTCACCCAACTAGACCCTCCACTTTTGACGGCCTAACACATTCCTAATTGGAGGATTTGTCTCCTGCTGCACAAGGAGGAGGAGCTTCATTTACCAAATGCAAAGAAATTTCCATTTGAAAAGGCATCTGAACATGACGGTCAAATCAGACAGCTCACCAAGGGCTTTCCTCTAGTTTATATTTCCATGCCTGTATTTCTTGCAAGTTAGGTGATCAGGACACGGAATTGTAGATCGTTATTCATTTCTCAGAGTAGGAGTTTTAGCATTTTCACTTTACTAGTACTTTCAACCATTATGAAGCTTTGCTCAATTACATACATAAAGGTGAGTATGTTTTTCATTACAGTTACAATAATATCAATAAGAAAGAATAAAAAGGCAGACTACATAAAATAGAATGTCCCTATTGAATGCAAGTGCTTTGCCTTTTATTTTAGATCATTTCACATAAATTTACTCTAAGCTACAGTAAACAGAATTAGAAAGCTAATTTTGTATGCTGTCAGTAGAGGGACAGAACATACTGAAAAGAAAAATAATATAAATAAATACAACTTGAATTATTTTTGAAAAAGGCGAAAACCTACCACAACTTTAGCCCTTATTTTAAACATTAAATTAAGTTAAAATCATTTAAAACAAACTCTTACCAAGTATGATGGGCCCATTCCTAGCAGTCTTTACTATCATAGTTAAACTATCTTCAACCATATTCTCCCTAGCATTAGGATGCATAATGATCACTGACACAGCCTATAAGGACATGACAGAATTAACTATACTTCCTGCAACAACAAGGAATTCCTTACATGGTATCCCAACGGCCTGAAAACAGTAGTGGAATTTCTCTTAGGACCACGTGATCTCCAGTACTCAATTACACACTTAGAGATTTGTGTCATCATATCTATTTTTTGTAAACATTTGAAACACTCTGCTAGATTTTTTAACATATATTTGATAATTAAATATGGAAATTCAAACTAATCCAACTTTTTAAAGCTGATCTCATGAATTCTCTGGCACCAATTCAGAAATTGCTGCGAGTTTTGCTTATATTTGGGACATTTGGAACCACAAAACAAGATAAACGGTTAATTATTTAAGTTTAGCTAGAATGTCCTTCTTCTATTTTGTAACGTTAACAATCGTCATAATACTACACATTTGTTTACTACTTTACAATTTACAAAGTAGTTTTACGTCCACCTCTCTTCCACTAGGCTGTAAGCTTCACCACGGCAGGGCCGAGTTGCCCTATTCAGAGCTGTATCCCTTGTGCCTGGCGCAGTGAAATGCTAACTCTATTTTTGTGCAATGAGCAATTTCATTTGAGTATGCATGCCAGGTATAAATATTCTCACTCTAGAGATGAGGAAACTGAGGCTTAGAAAACTTAATATATGCATGGAAGTAAAATAAGTAAGTGGTCAAGCTGTTACCAGAGCCAGGTCTTCTGATCCCAAACCCATTTCTCTCTCCACTGACTGTACCACATCATCTTGCGTCATTTATTTTTTTAAGTAGTTGTTAATCCACAAACTATTACATTTTTTATGGTTTCACTGATCTGTGTGATGACTTGTGAGAAGAGTGTGGGATGTAGCTTTCCCATTTTGTTGATCAGAAAACTGAGACTCAGTAGGGTCCCAAATCACCCTACTAATAAGCGCCAGAGCTAGAACAGGAGCTGAGACCTTCAGATTCTGTGTTCAGTGCCCTTCTGTCTGCTATTTCTTGTTACTCTTCCTAACCCTCCAAGAGGCAGCGCCCTCATTTCCACACTTAATTACTGTGAGCCTGCAATGGGCAGGCAGTGTGCCAGGCTCTTCAGGGGGTACAGGATCAATGGCACTTCCTCTACCTTCCAAGGGCTCATCTTCCTGCAGCAAGTTCAGACACGTGCACAGCTGACCATATGACAGACCTGATCATGACTAACATAAAAAAGGGACACAAAGAAGGCAGAGGGTTCTGTCAGTCCAACAAGAAACTAAGTCATTTAGGAGCACAAAGTGCAATCCTGATTCTGACTCCAATGTACTTTCTAATCATGGATATGACATCTACTCTTGATTTCCTTTCTTGCCAAATAGGGGAAAATGTACAGTGCTTAGGGTGGGAGGGTGCATTTTATATAATACGGTCTTTTTTTCCTTTTTTTTTAGGATCTGTCATTTGCAGCTTGAATTTAAATAAATTAAAAGTTATTTTCCAACTTTTATTTCAGACTTATGGCCTCATAGTGATACCAAACCAAGTGGGCTCAACTCCTGGTGAGTTAAATAAGACTCTACACCAGTGGAAGTTGTCTGACAAAGTAAAGTGTATTTGCAGCAAATAGGAGGCCATGAGGAATCATTTCCAAAGTCATGGTGTTCCCGAACAAAGGGAAGCAGGAACTTTTATTTGGTTGGGGAATGAATATTCAAAAGGGAGAGGCGGGTATTCACTTGCACAGGCTCAGTTGGAGAACATGCTTCCACATAATGAGGTCTAAGCTCCTTCTGGAGAGATCTTTGCATTAAAACTAAGGCAAAGGTCATGGGCACAGCTCTTGTGGGGAGGCTTGGTCAGTTTCAGGATGGCTGGTGGTTACATCTCCCTTGAGTGCCTCACTTAGTCAGTTTCAGGATGGCTGGTGGTTTCATCTCCTTAACACACAAAAGGAAAAGAAACAACTTGGAAAAACAGTTAATTGCTTCCAAACCCACCTTTGAGTTTCTAGAGGCATCTAGTCGGTGACAGTAGCACAAGCCATTTCACCTATCCCTCACTAACAGAACCCTCATCTTATTCAGAGGCAATGTGCCGTATTCACTGTATGGCTCCTATTTGTCTGAGTGGTGGGTCTCTACACAGCTGTGCATTAAGATCACCTTGGTGCTTTTAAAGAATACTAATGCCTTGTCCCTACCCAGATCAACTATATCGAAAGCTCTGACCTTTTTTTTGTCAATGGAATGAGAAAGCTGGGTTCAAACCACTTAATAATGATAAATAATTTTCTCTCTATAACTTCTTTATAGTGAATTAAGGGCATTGCAATTTTCCCTATCTAGAGTCAAAAAACACTTGTCTATAGAGAATTTCTAATTTAATGTGACATAAGCTGAAATGTTCTCACAACTTTTTAGGTGAATAAACTGTGCACAAAATTCAATGAACACTAAAAATAAATTTAACATCGCCTTTTTTCTTGGACGGAGTTAGCGGAAAAATAATGAGAGATAAATTGGTTCACTTCAACAGATAATTGTTTTTCATTGGAGAAAAGGATGTAATGTTCTAGTGAGAACTGAAATGCCTCTTAGCAGCTACCAATATAAGCTCCTGCAGTGACATATATATTTTATAAAATATATAACAGGAAATAAATGCAGTGGCTATTTTAAAAAGCATGTTTTTGTTAGGTTATGCGGCTACTTCCTAAAGGAAAGGAACATTGGAGTTTGAAACTGACCACTTTGTCGCTAAATTACTTTGACAGTTTCAATGGTCTGAATTTGTAAATGACATGAAACAGCTACTACAAGAACAAAATTGTCTGATTCTTGTTACTTTGTGGTTGCTCTGTATTTCAGTGACAAAGGCAGTTTCTCGAAGTCAGTGAGAATCATGTATGAACACATTAAGTTTTTTTTCCACCATGAAGAACAGATCAAAAGGACCCCCTGAAGCCATGTCTGTTCTTTATTTCTGCTAGTATAATTACTAATCTATTCGGTGGAATACTGGTATTTTACTTTTTTCTAGGCTCGTGATTATATTACTTTTTTATCCTTACTGTCTAAAATGCCAGCAGTAGCCTAGAATAGCTCAGTGATTTTGGTCATAATAAAATGCAAAATTAATGTGACATACAGAGCTCATGGTATGGTGGAAGCAAAAAATGGACTAAAGCCAGCTCATTTATGTATGAGCTAGAGCAAGTTGCAAACAATTTCACTGGGCTACAGTATCTGTAAATAGTGAGGTAAAAGAAAAAGTGATCTTTGGGGGAAATCCTTAAAATAAAAACAAAAATTAAGTTTTTCACTCTGACACCTATTCAATGTAGTCTATCTTATCAGAATTCTACTGATGTAGCAACATTCTTCATTTTCCTGTGTTCTCACTAACCTATAGTTAGTGAGAACTATGCAGAAAAAAGGGCAGTAGGGAAAAAGCTTCACCAGCAGCTACATTCGTAGTATTACACATGGGAACGTTCAGGGACCTTCCCAAACTCCACACAAACGATGCTGTGATGATGCTGTGATAAACTGTCCTGCTGCTCAAAACATCTGCATGTGAATCCCTTGGAAGACTTGTTAGACATACAAACTCCTGAGTTCCTCTCCACACAGAGAATCGCAGTCTCTGGAGGTGGAGCCCAGGAATCTATGTTTAATACGCTCTCGAGGCAATTCTTCATCACAACAAAAATTGAGAGCCAGTGGACTAAAAATGGGCCCAAAGTTATTCATACCGTCTGTAGTCCTTTAAAGAAATATAAGGTGCTGACATCCGACTCTGACCCTCAAGAACTAAAATTTAATGCATGTCTGAAGCTGGGAAGAGAAGTATTCATTTCTATTCTATTTCAGAGAGAAAGCATTATGGGGTGGGGGCAGGGTGGCTAACCATCAGTATAATTGGAGGCTTAAAAGCAGAGTCCCTGTGCTCCTCGAGACAGTTGAACTCATTACTGCTAATCACTCAGAGAGGAAGCACATTCACCAAAGAGCAATCTAAATGCCTGCAGGTCCCCGGGAGTCACTCAGTTGAGACAGGCTTTGTATAGAAATTGGATAATTAGAGAGTGCATGTTCAATTAAATTTGAGGATCTATGAGGTACTAAGAAATATACAGGGTGCTAAAAGGCTGTGCACAGAAACGGTTGTTATTGTTAAGAGTGAGAAAAAGAGCTCTTTTGAAGTCTGAAGTCTAGAGTGTAACTTTAATGCTGCTTAAATGGAGGTAGCATCTTGGATTTGGTGACTGTTGTTTAATCTAGCAATTTTTTTTTACTGAAAGTAGCTTAGTTACAAATTTTGTAGGCTCCTAACAGGGATTTAATGGTTGGAATTACTGCTCACCAAATGACCTAAGATATATTTCCTAAATTCCTCTCTTAGCAACAATTTAAACCAGCATCCGTCCTGCAATGCGCACCTTCAAAGGTACCAACTTGGGTATGGTGTGATATTGTATCCAATTTAAGTTTTGTTTCTGATGCTGGAGACAACTTTAGTTTGTCTGTTCACTTAAATCACTGTATACAGGGCCGGCCCCGTGGCTTAGCAGTTCAGTGCTCACGCTCCGCTGCTGGCGGCCTGGGTTCGGATCCCCGGCGCGCACTGATGCACCGCTTCTCCGGCCATGCTGAGGCCACATACAGCAATTAGAAGGATGTACAGCTATGACATACAACTATTTACTGGGGCTTTGGGGGAAAAAATAAATAAATACATAAAATTATAAATCACTGTATACAGAAGTAGTGCATAATATTGAGTGAATAAAAACTACTAGGCAATTAAAATCTGTTCAACTAATTAAAATAATATAGATATCAAACTCTCAGGTCCTAATAATTTTTCTTGAACTTGCAACAAAGAATATCTGAGTAACAGGTAGCCCTTATACTTCATATCTTCATTTCATATCTGAAATGAAGAAATCCAGCCTTTTGCCACAACTTGTACAAACATTCTTTAATGTTATCCCAGGAGAATACATTAAGAGATATTCTAACTATGACATGATTTTTATAACACTCCAAGTAGTTTTAGGATGGACTATAGGAGATACAAAAGCAAGAAAAGTAGTTCATTCAATGAATTTTTTTTGCATGACTACTATGTTTTTAGATGTTGTTTTCTACATGCTTGGCATACTTCAGTGAACAATAAAAAAAGACAAAAATTGTGCCTCCATTCTACTTGGGAGAAAAAAACAAAAAATATAATAAAAAGTAAATTATACAGTATGTATATAAGATGGTGATTAGTACTGTGGAAAAAATAGAGTAAGAGGGTGTGGAAGTGAGGGGGAGGGGAGGCTGGTTGCAATTTTAATAGGATTATCAGGATAGTCCCAAATAAGAAGGCGAAGATTTGAGCACAGACTTGAAGGAGGTGAGGTCGTTACAAAGCAGATATTTATGGGAAAGCGTGTTCCACACAGTGGGAAAGGTTAGTGCAAAGGCCCTAAGGGTGGGAGCAAGCCTGGCTGGTACAAGCAATTACACAGAGGCCAACAGAGAAGTGGAGGACGGTGAGGGGGAATGGTAGGATATTAGATCCAAGAGTAATGGGGAAGGAGTAACAGATCATGTAGATCCTTACAGGCCGTTGTAAAGACTTTGTTTATCCTTTGAGGGAGATGGCAGACCACTGAAGAGTTTTGGACAGACATAATAGAAACGTACATATAGACAGTCCCATGACCATAAAGCAAAGTGCAGCTTAGAGTTTAGGAACATGAGCTTTAGAGTCAAGTAGACTTGAGTTTGGATTTTTTCCACCTCTTACCAGCTGTATAACTCTTATTCAATTTTCTCATCCACAGAAAGGGGTGATCCTTGCTTCAGAGATTATGGTTATAAGTATGTACTGAGGTAATGTTTAAGCTGCCTATCCCAGAAATTGTGTTTTTCAAGATGGTGGCAAAAAGTTATTGTCCTTTTAAAAATCACAGCCAAATAACGTAACAAGAGAAATCTGTACCAAAATATAAAGACTAAAACCAGACGGAGAAATGGTAAATGACTAAGAGAGAGGAAGCAGATCAGATCTAAGAATCTATCAAGGGAGATTGTTCCCACTTTCATGATAGCCCCCACCACCCTACTCCATGCCTTGCCTATGTCCACTCCTAGATATTAAGAAATAAATATTAGTGTAATAATCCCTGATCATTCTTACTATAACCACCACTGTTGTTATTAACAACACACATTAACAGAAATGACAATTATCTACAGCCCCAAATATGCTTGTTCTAATTCTTTTTCACTCACTCTTCTGTGGCAATCCATCCAAATATACCACCCTCATTTTAATCTTCCCAAAACTCAGCCTTGAACAAGACATCTCTTGGTCAAACATCTTAAAGGACCCTCTTTTGCCCACAGGAAGAAACTTACGCCCCTTAAGCGGGTCCCTTGGTATGTCTCCAGTGACATGTTCTTATGGGAATTCTGTGCCAGCCAAACTATTTGTTCTTTGGATATGCCTTCTCCTGTGTCTTATTCCATATTAGCCTTTCTATTCAGAATTCCCTCCCTGATCATTTTCCACTTAGCAAAGTCCTACTCTTCCTTCAAAACCCAAGTCACATTTTACATCCTCTACCATCACCTTCTCACCGAACCAGCCCTGAATAGTCACTCCATCTTCAGAATTATTTAGCACTCTTGTCTGTGCCATTCATTTATGCTTACCACTTGATACCTTCTATTTTTACTTATCTTTGTATACAATTTTCCTATCTCCCCAGTTTCACTATAAACCCCTGAAAGGTTTAAAAATCTGAGACTCTCCAGAACCACTGAAGCTACCAGTTTTACCAAGAGCCCAAGAAATCAGAGTTCAAAAGCACAGAAGGTTCAGAAGGCTCAGAAAAAGAGCAACCGAAAAAAAATTAAAGATTCAGAAAATAGTGCCATTAAGAAGTCTAGAACACTTGTCTTTATTTAGCTTAGAGCACAGAAGGTTCAGAAGGCTCAGAAAAAGAGCAACCGAAAAAAAATTAAAGATTCAGAAAATAGTGCCATTAAGAAGTCTAGAACACTTGTCTTTATTTAGCTTAGAGAAAAGAAAGCTAGGAGAGACCTAAAAGTCTCTTTCAAGCATGAGAAGATATTAGGTTTATGGCTGTTCTCGATGTTAACTAAAGACGGGACAGAGAGAAGGGACAAACCTGAAGCAATGAGATTTGAGGACTTAGCATAGACACTGAGAACAGCTTTCTGACTGAGGATTCTGAGAAAATGAAATGTACATTATCAAGGTAAAAAAGTTTTTCTTGAATTTTTAATAATAATGACTCGGCTTCAGATCTGCTATGTAAGGAGCTTGGAAGTTGTCACTCTTGTTCTTACACTAAGAAAAAGCTGAACAAACTAAAAACCAACTTCTTTTTGACCCATGAAAGAACTGCACTCACAGGGTAAAGGGCCACCCTAAAATCTGGAAGGATAGGTAAATTCAGAGTCACAGTCTAGGTCTGTTTACCTGAAGCAGAAGCTGCCAGAACCATAAACTGGTAGGAAACATAAATGGTAATTTTGACAAACTGAGGGAAGCTGAGTATGGACTGGCATGAGAATGAGGAACTCCTGGGGGTGGCAGTCTTGGGGGGCGCCCACACTTTCATGGGTTTTACCTCTAGAACTCCACCAGGTTCTCACAATGAAGAGCTGATTAGGATCATCTGTGACTTTAACACAGAGAGGGGAGGAGTAATCATTGTGAGATACTCACAAAGCATTCTTCATAGCAAAGGCCTACTTTCTATGATAAAGACTTTATCAGAGCTTTATTCCTCCCAGGGGAAGGGCTTTTCTCCCACTCCCAGGCCCCTCTAGTCTTCTTGTCTCAACTAAGGGGATGGGGGAAGCTAAGAAATACTTTGAAGGTCACAGCCCAGAGACACGCCCACCAAAAGACTGAGATTTCATCATAAAATTATAGAACGCTTCCCCTCTCCCAACCTTACCACCACTTTAACAGGGCTCCCATAGAATAACAGTGGATTACAGCAGAAAGAGATCCAAGATGCAGACTTTCTCTTGGGAGGACTACTTACGGAAGCCCAAAGTCAAGAGAAGAGGTACAAACAAGGCCACTAGAAGAATTTGAAGCCTCTGCCACCTATAGCTACAACAAACATTAAATATAATCCAACTTCTAACTAGATTAACATAAAACCTCACACTACAGGCCTGTTTACCTCAGTTCCTATTACAAAAGCAAATGCTATAAATTACAAACACCGTAAATGAAGAATGCTTTCGATGGGCTCATCAGTAACATAGACGCAGCTGTGAAAAGAATAAGTGCACTCCTTTGAGAAGATAGTGAAACAGGTCACTAGAAGCACTATTCATAAGAGTCAAAAGGTGCAAACAACCCAAGAGTCTATCAATAGATAAATGGGTAAATAAAATGCGATACATAGCTATAATGGAATACTACTCAGCCATAAAAAGTAGTGAAGTACTGATATGGTACATGCTATAACTCGAATGAATCTCAAAAGTATGCTAAGTAAAAGAAGCCAGACACAAAAGGTCACAAATTGTATGATTCCACTTATATGAAATATCCAGAACAGTTAAATCCAAAGAGATAGAAAGTAAATTGGTGGTTGCCAAGCACTGCTAGGAGGGGAAACAGGGGAATGACTGTTTAATGGGCAAGGGGTTTTCTTTTGAGGTGATAAAAATGTTTTGGAGCTAGATATAGATGATGGTTGCACAATACTGTGAATGTACTAAATGTCACTGAATTGTACACTTTAAAATGGTTACTTTTATATTTGTAAATTTCACCTCAATTAAAACAAAATAAGGTCACTAGAAACTTCCCAAACTGAAATACAAAGAGAAAAACAGAATGAAAAAAACAGAATAGAACATCTAAGAATCGTGAGATAATTTCAAAAAGTATAACATATGTGTAATTGGAATAGCAGAAGAAGAGAGAACATAACAGAAGAACATTTGAAATAATAATGGCTGAGAATTTTCCAAAATTAATGACAGACACCAAACAACAGATACAGAAAACTCAGATAACACCGAGCAGGTTAAATGCCAAAAAAGCCTACTTTCAGTGTATCTCATTCAAACTGCAGACAACCAAAGACAAAGAGAAAATTGTGAAAGAAGTCAGAGGTTAAAAAACAAACAAACAAACAAACAAAAACCTTATTTATAGAAGAAAAAGGATAAGAATTACAGCAGACACCATGCAAGCAAGAAGAGAGTGGGGTGAAATATTTAAAGTGTTAAAACAAGACACCAACCTAGAATTCTATGCCCAGCAAAATTATTCATCAATAGGGAAGGAGAAATAAAAGACTTTCTCAGACAAACAAAAACTGAAGAACTTAATCAGCAGTAGACCTGCCCTATAAGAAATTTTAAAAGAATTTCTTCAGAAAACTTGGATCTATGTAAAGAACAGAAGAGCATCAGGAAAAGATAAATGAAGTTAAAATAATATCTTTAATTTTCTTATTTGTTTTTTCTTTTTTGGTGAGGAAGATTAGCCCTAAGCTAACATCTATTGCCAATCTTCCTCTTTTTTTCCTGAGGAAGACTGGCCCTGGGCTAACATCCATGCCCATCTTCCTCTACTTTATATGGGACACCACCACAGCACAGCTTGACAAGTGGTGTGTCAGTCCGCACCCGGGATCTGAACCCGAAAACCCGGGTTGCTGAAGTGGAGCACGTGAACTTAACCACTACCCCACCAGGCCAGCCCCTAGGGCTTTTGACTTTTATTTGGAGGCAGGCACTGGCTCTATCCCTATCTCTATTGCAGTCAGAAGTCACCCAGGAAGACAGAAGCCACATTAGTTATTTTAACAGAGAGAGTTTAACATAGGCAAGTGGAGGATTGAAAAATGAAATAAGAATGCTGAAGAAACACGGAGGTAATAACTCAGGAGGCATTTACCACCCCAGGGCTACCAGAACGAAGGGAAGAGGTTGGGTATCAGAATCCAGAAGTAGGGGGAACACTGCATTGCTGAAATCCAACTTCTGAGAAAGAGAGCAGAGTCCAGCTGCTGCTGGTCTCTGAAGAACTCATAGGAAGGGCCTGCAAATGGGCCTCAGCCCTCTGAGGAGGGGCTGCTCTCCCAGGCTGCTGCTGGTTTGCCTGAGCCTGGTTCTGGACGAGCTGCAAGAAGCCGGACGCTGGAACGAACTGCTGCAGGGGTGAAACACCAATTCTGGGGTGCTGAAGGCAAGTCAACAGGAAGGAGCAAGTGCCTTCTCCTGCCTTGTAGTCTCCCTCTAGAAGCCCTCTATAAACAGAAGTCAGCTAGCAAAGGAGAAACATTAATTTACGTAATCCTGGCCCTAATATCACAAAGCCACGTATAGAGGAGAGGGAGAGAGCTGTGAGACAATCGCTTAACCACTGGCACATCACTCCACCGAGACCAACACAATGATTGAAGTAATAGTTCAGCGGAAACTGGGTTGCTGGGGAAAAGGTAAATGGTTGCTGGGAAGTCAAAGGGAACATAGGAACTCCAGAAGACTAGGATCATATTAGAGGACAGAGACCACAATTTCCAAAAAGGTGGCAAAAATATTTTGATTTTTGAATTTAAGAGGTTTGGTCAGTTATGGCTTGTGGGGGGAAGTTAAAAAATGATATAATGCTTTACCCACTCAATGTACAGCTCAAAGTATGTGGAACACAGAGATTGAGAGAGGAAGCATAAAGTGGAATCAAATGCTCATAGCGATCGTTCCTA
Organism: Ceratotherium simum simum; assembly: GCF_057802395.1. Classification (NCBI taxonomy): domain Eukaryota; kingdom Metazoa; phylum Chordata; class Mammalia; order Perissodactyla; family Rhinocerotidae; genus Ceratotherium; species Ceratotherium simum. Next base: position 15,861,314 of record NC_141930.1, read on the forward strand.
AATAACTAGTGACAGGCATTTTGCAGGGTACATCAGAAGAAAGCAAAATCTCTTTAGAAATAGTCATTGAAACTCTGTCCTTAACAAAAATCTGGGTTTGGAGGAATTACAGACTGAGGTACCAAGAATTCTCTGCAATTAATGTTAAAGGCTCTGACAATGGACACAGCAAATGCAGAGCAGACAGTGAAAGGAGAAATGGGCACATGCAGAAGTCAAGAGGCAAAGGAGATAACCAAACCTAACAAGGTCAGAGACATCTCCTTTATACCAGGCTAAGCACTGGACTGATCATGACAGGGGAGGAATTCAAAGTTTATATCAAAACCCCATAGTATACTACTGGTAGTCGTTAATATTTGTTTAAATTAACTGTATAGCATTGGCTCCCAAACTAGTGTTTGACAGATACAGTTTTAGGAGGTGCATATAGTTCTAAGAGGGACTCCACAAAAGAAAAAATATTCTGTGATCTCTTGGAGCTTCAGGATTCACATTAGCAGATTAAAGGTCCTAAGAGTCTTACTGTAAAGAGAAATGCTTAACTTTAAACCAACGTTTCCTCAATTTATTTAAACCAAGAGCCTGGTTTCAATAAGCATCTCCCTGAATGAGTTTTTTTAGCACACAGTTTGCAATATGTTGCTATATATTGTCTGTAAATAGCATTTAATTCCCCATTTCATAGAATAAATTCATTTTCGTTTCATCCTTTGTTGTCTTAATAAAATCAAAATGTAAAACCCCTCTGGATGTCATTTTACAAAAATGTTCAGATCTGATGGGTTCAAACTATTCCTTGCAGGCAAGATTCTGGTGTCAAGGATAGGCCAGTTAAGCAACACTCCCCTTAGCATGCTACCTTATTGGGCCCTAGGCACTTCTTGACGGGTCCCACACAACCCGTGTGGAATAACTCCCTATGGCGAGACACAATAGAATTGCTCATAGGCAGCTCTACTGCTCTTCTGGGTAGATTGTACTCTTCCTTATTTTCCCAAAATTCCAAAATCGGTGACCATCATGGGGGGAAAAAAAAACACCTCAGTTCTCCCACCCTAAATATAATTTGGCTAAAATCAATAATGGACTTATAAGAAAATGAAATACATATCGTCGTATTATGAAATTAGATAAACACACCTCTCACCAACGGCAATCTTCACATATTCCATGGTAATTTTACTTCACCTGATTATTCCAGGAAAGAACGGTCTGTCTCCACACGCATTTTGAAAGCAAACTATAAAATGACCCCAAGTTTCTGAAAGTTCCCAGATGGTGCTTTGTAAATGCATTAAATACACACGCTGGTTCACTCTCTCCCCCCTCTCCCTCTCTTCCTCTCTTCTTCCCTCTTTCTCTCTTTTCTAAAATTTCCTGATTTATGGGTCTCTCAGAAGTTTTCTCTTGCCTATTATCACTTTCTGTTAAAGGGCTGGACAGCAAACTTGCAATTGGGGTTAAAATGGAACGTGGCTTCAAAGAACTGAATTAAAATGGGGAACCTTTAGGAAATATTAACTGGCAGAATAACATTTCAGAAATTTTGAAAGCCCAAATTAGTTAAGAATGACAAATATAACTCTGCTTTTATGGAATGCAGACAAGTTAAATTTCATTTCAAAAAGGTATAAATTCTTTCCTTTTTGTAGGATTGTATTAAAATAAATGAATTCCAGTTCCATATTTTAAATTTCCAGATGCTGCCTCAAGCTTCAGGCATCTTGCGAAGGCTGATCACACCATATTTTCCTGTCATGGGAGAAGTCCCAGTATGTGAGATTTTATATCAGAGATAATAAGATCTCTGCTATAAGACATGTGTAAAGGAGAGTTATTTAAATTAAAGCAACTAGCATTAATATAGAAATTTACAGTTTATAAAATATTTTCACTGATGTTATTTTACTTGATTATCCAAATAGCCCAGGAGGGAAATTAAGCAGGTATCAACATTATTTTTTTTTTTTATAATTTTTATTTATTTATTTTTTTCCCCCAAAGCCCCAGTAGATAGTCGTATGTCATAGTTGCACATCCTTCTAGTTGATGTATGCGGGACGCGGCCTCAGCATGGCCGGAGAAGCGGTGCGTCAGTGCGCGCCCGGGATCCGAACCCGGGCCGCCAGCAGCGGAGCGCACGTACTTAACCACTAAGCCACGGGGCCGGCCCAGGTATCAATATTATTATCTTTGTTTTTCACTGGAGGACATAGAGACAGAGAGGTTACATGACTTGCCCAGGAACACACAGGAATAAGAGGCAAGGATGACCTAAGTCCAGGACATGTAACTCCTGAGCCTATGTTCTTTTCTTGTTTGCTCTCTTTTCCACCTGAGGGTCTGCTCCGGCTCACATTCACAGCCAGCTACTATCATCAGCTCAGCAATTGAAGTCCTTACTAGACACTTGGAAAAAGGAATCACATCCTTTTTAAGACTTAAGAACCATAAAATAGCATTTCTGTACTGAAAATTTTTTTGTAAAGAATTTTATTATATTAAAAAATCTTAAAACCATTAAAGATATTCCTTGCATAACAAAGTTAAATACACTCATTAAGTTAATTTATCTTTAAAAAAGAGCAAACAAGATAAATTTATTTCAATAAGTTGATTTTTAAAAAGAGCAAATACTAATTTTGGATACCTTTTGTATATAAATTTATCATACAACTTATGTAAATAATTTGGGAGTTCCATGCTTTCTTCTTGCACTCTGCTACTGCTATCATCAGAGTGCTAGTTTCCATATCAAATCTAAATTCTGGCTGTTAGCTAAAGTCCAAAATAATGTATCAATCAATTGTTTGCCATTTTCCACACTACCGATTTGAGGTTTTAATAATCCTCAATGGGGGAGAGTCACCAAGCATGCAACAAAATGGTTTCAACAATCATAAATATATTAATTCTCTACAGCTTATGGATATTATCTAATTTCTATCAGCAACAAAACCCCATGAAACACTGGGGCAAGCTTGCATTATTGGGAGAAAAAAAAATAGATGGTTCTTTAGTTATCTCTGCCTATTTAAGAACATGCAATTCATTCATTGCTTCATTTGGTACATATTTATTGTGTGGACTATTAAAGATGCTAGTAAAAAGCAGAAGGTTTAAGTGATAAAAAATGTAAATACACATTTACTGAGCATGTGTTGTGTGTGCACTAAAAGAATGTAGAAGCTACTTAAGGTAAGTTTAAAATTCAGTTCAGGTGCCAAAGTTTAGAGATCATTGCCTCTAAAATAGAAAGAACATGTAAGTCATGCCTAGAGCATAAAACCCAATGCAAGAGAGAGCTCACTCAAGATTTTTGTACCTGAAAAATCAGTGCCCAATACAGTCTGTGATCCATAAGGCAAAGTCAAGTACAAAAAAGTTCTGGGCAACAAACTAGGAAGAGAGGAAACTACCTCAATGTAATAAAGGCCATATATAAAAAAATCCACAGCTAACATCATACTTAATGATGAAAGACTAAAAGATTTTTCCTTCAAGATTAGTGAAAAGGCAAGAATGCCCACTCCTGCCACTATGGTTCAACATAGTGCTAGAAGTCCTAGCCAGAGCAATTAAACAAGAAAAAGAAATAAAGGACATCCAAATAAGAAAAGAAGAATTCAAATTACCTCAGTTCACAGATGACATGATCTTATAGGTGGAAAACTATGAAGACTCCACTAAAAATCTTTTAGAACTAATAAATGATTTCAGCAAAGTTTCAGGACACAAAATGAATACACAAAAATCAGTTGCATTTCTATACACTAAAAATGACCAATCCGAAAAGAAAATTAAGAAAACAATCCCATTTACCATAGCATCAAAAAGGGCATAATACTTAAGATTAAACTTAACCAAGGAGGTGAAATACTTGTACACTTAAAACTACAAAATATTTGTAGTATTTGTTGCTAAAAGAATTCAAAGAAGACAAAAATAAATGAAACACAACCTGTGCTCATGGATTAGCAGATTTAATATCATTAGAATGTTCTTACTACCCAGAGTGACCTAGAATCCAATGCAATCCCTATCAAAATCCCAATGGCATTTTTTGCAGATATAGAAAAACCAACCTAAAATCCACATGCAATTTCAAGGGACCCCAAATAGCCAAAACAATCTTGAAAATGAAGAGGAAAGTTAAAGGCCTCACACTTCCTGATTTTGAAACATACTATAAAACAACAATAATTAAAACAATGTGGTACTGGCATAAAGACAGATATATATGTCAATGGAACAGAATACAGAGCACAGAAATAAACCCTTGCATATGTAACCGAACTCAGTGGGTTTGTCTCTTGGTGACTGCAGAGGCAAAAAGCACAACCAAGGCAGAAGTAGGTGAAGAAAAGTGTTTATTGCTTGCACAAGCAATGGAGAACACCTGGGATATTTCCCCAAAGCAGTGTCTCTCTGAGGTCAGTGCCCATGATGACTTTATACAGAAGAGAGCAGTGGATAACGGGTTTGTTACAATTGTGTAATAACTGTGCTTAATCAGAGTACATGCATAGTAAGTAAACATGCCATTACATAATGAGTTTAAGGTAACTTTTAGACATTTGGAGCTGGAGTATTTTGCAGGAGTTTGCTGCAAGCCTGTGAGTTTCTCTGCAAGATGGCAACATCTGCCAAACGGGGACATCAACTTCTGAAAAACAGAACACATAGTTTTTTCTTGTCTGGAAAACATTTGATGGACCGTGTTAGTTATTGATCAGATCCTCAGTAACCCTTTCTTTGCCTGGTTCCCTGGTCACACATACATGGCTAAATAGTTTTCAACTAGGGTGCCAAGATTACACAATGGGGAGAGGATAGTCTCTGCAACAAATGGGGCTGGGAAAACTAGATATCCACATGTAAAAGAATGAAATTGGACCCTTACCTTAACTCATATACAAAAATTAACTCAAAATGGATTAAAGACCTAAATGTAAGACCTAAAACTCCCAGAAGGAAACATAGGGAGAAAATTTCAGAACATTGGATTTGGCAATGATTTCTTGGATATGACATCAAAAGCATAGGAAATAAAAATAAAAATAGGCACTGGCCCCCCAGCCTAATGGTTAAGTTTGATGCACTCTGCTTCCACGGCCCAGGTTCGGTTCCCAAGCGCGGACCTACATCTCTTGTCAGCGGCCAGGCTATGGCAGCATCCCACATACAAAATAGAGGCAGATGGGCACAGATGTTAGCTCAGAGCAAATCTTCCTAAGCAAAAAGAGGAAGATTGGCAACATATGTTAGCTCAGGGCAAATCATCCTCAGCAAAAAATAAATAAATAAAAAATAAAAATAGACAAATATTTCTATAGCAAACTTAAAAACTTCTGTGCTGGGCCGGCCCCGTGGCTTAGCGGTTAAGTGCGTGCACTCCGCTGCCGGCGGCCCGGGTTCGGATCCCGGGTGCGCACCGAGGCACCACTCCTCCAGCCATGCTGAGGCCGCGTCCCACATACAGCAACTAGAAGGATGTGCAGCTATGACAGACAACTATGTACTGGGGCTTTGGGGGAAAAATAAATAAATAAAAATCTTTAAAAAAAAAAAAAAAAACTTCTGTGCATCAAAGGAAACAGTGAACAGAGTGAAAAAACAACCTTCAGAATGGGAAAAAATATTTGCAAATCATATATCTGATAAGGGGTTAATATCCAGAATACATAAGGAACTTCTATAATTCAACAACAACAACAACGCACAAATAACCCCATTAAAAAGTGAGCAAAGGACTTTATTTTTTATTTTTTTATTTTTTTTGTGAGGAAGATCAGCCCTGAGCTAACATCCATGCTAATCCTCCTCTTTTTCTGAGGAAGACCGGCTCTGAGCTAACATCTATTGCCAATCCTCTTCCTTTTTTTTCCCCCCAAAGCCCTAGTAGATAGTTGTATGTCATAGTTGCACATCTTTGTAGTTGCTGTATGTAGGACACGGCCTCAGCATGGCCCGAGAAGCAGTGCGTCGGTGCGCGCCCAGGATCCGAACCCAGGCCGCCAGTAGCGGAGCGCGCGTACTTAACTGCTAAGCCACAGGGCTGGCCACGCAAAGGACTTTAATAGACAATTCTTCAAACAAAACATATAAATGGCTGATAAGCATATGAAAAAATGCTCAAAATCACTAATCAACATCACTAATGCACATCAAAACCACAGTGAGATATCAACTCACATCCATCAGGATGGCTACTACCAAAAGAACAGAAAATAATAAACGTTGGTGAGGATGTAGAGAAATTGGAACCTTTGTGCACTTTTGGGTAGGAATTTAAAATGGTGCAGCCATTATGGAAAACAGTATAGAGGTTCCTCAGAAAACTAAAAATAGAATTATCATATGATCCAACAATCTCACTTCTGGGTATATATCCAAAAGAATTCAAAGCAGGATCTCAGAAAGATATCTGCATATCCATATTTATTGTGGCATAACCAAGAGGTAGAAGCAAACAAAATATCCAAAGACAGACAAATGGATAAAGAAAATGTGGTATATACATACTATGGAATATTATACAGCCTTTAAAAAGAAAGAAATCCTGTCACATGCTACAACATGGATGAACTTCAAGGACAATCTGCTAAGTGAATTAAGCTAGTCATAAGAGGACAAACTATATGATCTACTCATATGAAGCATTGAAAGCAGTCAAGATCACAGAAACAGAAAGTAGAAAAGTGGTTGCTAAGGGCTGGGAGACTGCGGGGCTGGGGGAGGAGAATTAGTGTTAATGGGTATACAGTTTCAGTGTTGTGAAATGGAAAAGTTCTAGGGATCTTTTGCACAACAATGGAAATATACTTAACACTACTGAACTGTACACTTAAAAATGGTTAAGATGGTAAATTTATTATGTGTTTTTTACTGCAATTAAGAAAAGGGTCATAGCAATTGGATGAAGAACTGATAAAATAAGAGCTGAGGCTCACTTGGAGGGAAAAACAGACTGAAGAAACAAGTCAGACATGCAGGAAGCCATGCGTCATGTCTCTGTGACGATCTGTATAATTCCACCAGAAGTATCTTTCTTGTCCTCAGCACATACAACAGGCTGTGTGCCCAGGCAATGATGGCAGCACCATGGATATGTAAAGATGCCATTCAATACTGAGCAGCCTAAGGAAAATTAACATGCTTGTTTTAAAAGGGTATTATTGCTTCTTGTTGGTTATTTGTTTGATTTTTACCATGCATAGTAGAATTTTAGGATTTTCTTGGATATGCTGGTCAGAGATAATTTTCTTAAAGAACAAAGATCTTCTCAAGAAAAAGGAAGTTTATTGTAAGAGTACAGTAAGCACCTTAGAAATTCACCACAGGGGCTCAATGCCCAGCAGGGTCTCACAGGAGCTGGACTAGAATTAAGGATCCTCTCTCTATGCCTCTTCTGCATGCTGTAGGTTGATGATGGAGTATAATTGTTTAGAGTTTAGACTCCAAATGGGACTGCCTGAAGTTAGATCTGCCTCTTATTAACTCAGTGTCCTTGATTTCATCATCTATAAGAGGAGCTAATACGGCAAAGTGTTTAAAACAGAATCCAGACAGGAGTACTCTCATAAGTATTTTGTATATCTCCTTTATCTACAGTCCATCTTTCTTTCATTATTAATTAGCTTCTTCTTGACTCAACAAGATGGCTGTCCTTTCCATCCCCTTTCAGTTCAAAAGCCTACTGTCTCTAAACCTACATCTCCCAGTTTGAATTCTTGAGAGGGAGAGGTTTATTCACTGACAGCCAGGGTCACATAACATGGAAGGATGTTCCTTGTTCTGGACAGGTCAAGGAACAAAGCATGTCTAATAAACAGAAATTATCTTTTTTTCCCTTACATGCATGAGATTTTTAGCATTTTATTAGAGTGAAAAAGTTTTCAGCAGAGCATATCACCAATACCATAACATACAGTAGTGAAACAGGATTTATAATTCACTTTTTTTTTTTTAAAGATTTTATTTATTCAGTTTTTTCCCCCCAAAGCCCCAGTAGATAGCTGTATGTCATAGGTTCACATCCTTCTAGTTGCTGTACGTGGGACTCGGCCTCACGTTGGACGGAGAAGTGGTGCCTCGGGGCGCTCCCGGGATCCGAACCCGGGCCGCCAGCATCAGAGCGCGCACACTTAACCGCTAAGCCACGGAGCCGGCCCTATAATTCACTTTTTAGTGCCCTGCAAGGTTGGTGTTTTTGTTCCTATTTTATGGATGAGAAAACAAAGACAAAGAAAAGTTAAGCGAGTTGTCCAAGCTTACATGAGAGTAAATGGCAAAACGAGCATTTCATTTTATCTTCGTCAACTCCAAGATCACTATTTTCTCTGTATTGTCTCCCTATTAATTATTTAACATGAGTTCTTTTCCACAAATTTTGCAGAACATTAGAACTCTATTATGACCTGTATTATTACTTGGCCTACATTGAATTTTGTTTGCTACTTGATATAAGGAATTTCTCCCATATTAACTACTTTTTCTCTCTAATCGTTTGATTTCTAGTCTATCTACTAGACTTCAATATTAATATAACTGTAAAACTATCAACAGTTTAACAAAATGTCTATTTGGGAAGAAGAATTATAGATTATTTTCATTATTTTTATTACCTTTCTTACATAATATTTGTGCATGCTGTCTACAGTGTTCTCAGCAAAAGCATAAAAATATTGCTTAAAAAAAATGAAATTCTTACCAGATTCATCCTTGTATTCTTTTTTTCAATTCTCTACAGAAAAGTAATTTAGAAAGAAAAAATAGAGAGAGAAGCTGGGAAGAGAAAGGAAAGGAGACAATTATTTCCCTCAAGGAGCTCATCCTTAGAGGTTATGATCACTCCTTTAAAACAGAGTAGTTCTCAGAAATGCTAGAATCATTGTTCAAATACACTGTACAAGGATTGTCCATTTCAGCCTTGCTTGTGATGATGGAAAATTAGATGCACTCTAAAGCTCGTTGTGGTGACACCACTTTAGTATCACCTGCTTAATCAAATCCTTGCAAAAGCTATCCCATCTGAGCACTCTGAAAGCAATTTCAGCTCAAGCAGGTATCAATTCTAGAATTTTAAACTGACAGGGACCTCCAAGATTATCTAGATAACACTCCTCATTTTATAGCTGAGGAAACTTAGCCCCAGTAATACTGTGAGATTTGCTTAAAGTCACGCCTATGGTTGGTATCTAGATAGTAATCAAATGTAATAGAAGTCTTCTTAGTCAATGAAAACAGGACCAATAGTTGGTTGGTAAATAAAAATAGCAAATTAAAGTATATAATCATAAAAAAATTATTACATTCATAATATAATTTTAAATTTTTTCCTTAGAATACCTAAATCTACACAAATTTACATTTTTTATCATTGTTGGACCACGGGCCTCTCTGTCAGAATGGGCCCACTGATTGGAGTTCCAAATCTTCTTTCTTACATAGCCACATCTGTAATGCATTAACGTATAGTCTATGATTTTCCATTTCAATTTCTTTAAAGTGAAAACTTAAAGATGCTTGCAAAGCAATCTGAGGGTAGAATTTCTTTTAGAATTTTATCATTCATTTTCAGGCTTTTATAGTTATCTCATGCCTAATTCAACAGCAATTTCTTCTAGCAAACAACTTATGAAGGTTTTTTAAAGCATTCAACTTGGTTTAAGCACTCCTATTTCATTGGTTTACATAATATTCAATTAAATAACATAACGACAATAGCAATACAACTGGCAACGTAGAAATTTCAGAAAAACTCAATGGATTCCAAGAAGACACGCAATCTACCTGCTGGGAGCAGATGTGCCTAGGCGTACCAGGGAGAAGCATGTCACCCACAGTTGCTTTCAGAGTATCAGAAGCATCAGGGAGTATTCTTTACCTGTAGAGGTAATGACAAGCTTCCATTAATTCAGCGAGTCAGTTAAGTGGAGATTGGGCAAGAGAGCTTCTACTGTAGTTGAACTTAAAAGTAAGTTTGCTCAACTCAAGATTCTCTCCACTGTATTCAAATTAATCTCTAGCCAAGTATGTGATAGTAAATTCAGAGATATCTTAAAAGCAGACTACATGTCTTAAAGGCAGATGCCTACATTCTCTCATCCAATGACATTTGCAGAAGGAGGTTGAAGGAAAAGAGATAGTAACTTTTGAACATGTCTTTGACAGTTTTGCAAGGTCTGTTTATTCAGTTGTTACTGTTTTCTTTTTAAGCTTTCTGTAAGAATTGAATGCTAGACAGTAATATCAAAAAATAGTATCTGTATCAGTCTGGGTTCTCCAGAGAAACAGAACCAATAGGATAGATAGAGAGAGAGAGAGAAGGAAATTTTAAGGAATTGGCTCCTGTGATTGTGGGGACTGGCAAATCCAAAATCTGTAAATTTGTAGGGCAGGCAGGCAGGCTTCTATGTTACAATCTTGAGGCAGAAGGCAGAATTCCTTCCTCTCTAGGAAACCTGTTTTTGCTCTTAAAACCTTCAATTGATTAGATGAGACCCACCCACATTATTGAGGGTAATCTCCTTTACAATCAAAGTCAACTGATTGTAAATGTTAATTGTGTCTACAAATACCTTCACAGTAACATCTAGTATTTGACCAAACAACTGGCCACCATAACCTAGCCAAGTTGACACATAAAATTAACCATCACAGTATCCAATATGGCAGAGCACATAGGATGGTTTTAAAGCAAAATTAGAATCAATCAATTAAGGTTTTCAATCATTTCCATTTTCCATATCACCAAAAAAAATGCTTTCAGTCAAATTAGAGGCAAACATTTTCTAAAAAATCTCTTTTATTCTCTTCTAGGCCTTTGTGCTTTTTACCTAATTGGCTCATAGATGGAGGCAATTCATGGTTTAACAATGCCAAAGCTATTTGAGAAAGAAAAACAAAGCTGGAGGCATCATGCTCCCTGATTTCAAACTGTACTACAAAGCTATAGTCATCAAAACGGTATGGTACTGGCACAAAAAAAGGCATATAAATCAATAGAGCAGAATAGAGAGCCCAGAAATAAACCCACACTTATATGGTCAATTAATCTACGATAAAGGAGGCAAGAATATGCAATGGGAAAAGACAGTCTCTTTAATAAACGGTGTTGGGAAAACTGGACAGCTATGTGCAAAAGAGTGAAACTGGACTACTTTCTTACACCATACACAAAAATAAACTGAAAATGGATTAAAGACTTAAATATGAGACCTGAAATCGTAAAACTCCTAGAAGAAAACATGGGTAGTAAACTCTTTGACATCGATTTTAGAAATTTTTTCCTGATTCCATCTCCTCAGGCAAAGGGAACAAAAGCAAAAATAAATGAATGGGACTACATAAAACTAAAAAGCTTTTTCACCGTGAAGGAAACCATCAACAAAATGAAAAGGCAACCTACTGAATGGGAGAAGATATTTGCAAATGATATTTCTGACAAGGGGTTAACATCCAAAGTCAGAACTCATACAACTTAATGTCAAAAAAACAAACAATCCTATTAAAAGATGGGCGGAGGACCTGAACAGACATTTTTCCAAAGGAGATATGCAGATGGCCAACAGACACATAAATGATGCTCAGCATCACTAATCATCAGGGAAATGCAAATCAAAACCACAGTGGATAGACCTGTCAGAATGGCTATTTATCAAAAAGACAAGAAATGGGGGCCAGCCCGGTGGCTTAGTGATTAAGTTCGTGCACTCCACTTTGGTGGCCTGGGGTTCCCAGGTTCTGATCTTGGACATGGACCTACGCACCGCTTCTCAAGCCATGCTGGCAGACGTCTCACATATAAAGTAGAGGAAGATGGGCACGGATGTTAGCCCAGGGCCAATCTTCCTCAGCAAAAAGAGGAGGATTGACAACAGATGTCAGTTCAGGGTTGATCTTCCTCACAAAAAAAAAACAAGACAAGAAATAACAAGCGTTGGTGAGGATATGGAGAAAAGGGAATCGTTGTGTGCTGTTGGTGAAAAGGTAAACTGGTGCAGCCACTATGGAAAACAGTATGGAATTTCTTAAAAAAATTAAAAATAGAACTACTATTAAAAAAAACAGAACTACCAAATAGAACTACTATTAAAAATAGAACTACCAAAAACTAAAAATAGAATTACCATAAATAATACTCTGCAGAATTATTTGCAATGGTCAAGATACAGAAGAAACCTAAGTATCCACAGATAGATGAATGGATAAAAAAGATGTGGTATATATATACAATGGAATATTACTTAGCCATAAAAAAGAACAAAAGCTTGCCATTTGTGACAACACGGATGGACCTAGAGGTATTATGCTAAGTGAAATAAGTCAGACAAACAGAAATACTGTATGATTTCACTTATATGTGGAATCTAAAAAAAACAAAACAAGCAAACAAACAGAAGAGAAACAGACATATAGATACAGAGAGCAAACTGTTGGTTGTCAGAAGAGGGGTGTTGGGTAAAATAAGTGAAGGAGGTTAAGTGATACAAACTTCTAGCTATAAAATAAATAAGTCATGGGGATGTAATGTACAGCATAGGGGATATAGTCAATAAAATGGTAATAACTTTGTCTGGTGACAGATGGTTACCAGACTTATCATGGTGATCATCTTGTAATGTATAAGTGTAGAATTACTATGGGTACACCTGAAACTAATATAATACTGTATGTCTACTATATTTCAATAATTAATTAATTAATTAATTAATTAAATATTTCACTCCTAATAATGCCAAATAATAGTTATTTTTATACATAGCCATAAAAAAAATATGGAAAAGGAGAAAGAGGAATTTGGGACAGCAGCTTTCATGAAAATAGATGAACTTACAAAAGACAATGGATCTGTGGCCCTGTTGGTTCCCAGCCTCATCTCACAGTCAAATCCCAAAGGTTCCAATGGGAGAAAAGGAGCTGCCACTTTTCCATTTTAATTCAGTCCATGGCTTTTTGGTCGGAATTTAGTTCATATGGTTCCGGTCTGACCTTTCTAATGAGTTCATCCCGAAGAGAGAAAATCATTTTGATCTACATTTAGTAAACTTTTCTCTTTAATCAGTGTGGCTGGTTTTATTGCATGGTTTGAATTTTGCTGATCTGTCATTCCTGCTACTATCACACTGTAAAAAAATAAAAACATTTTTAAGTGGATATAAATTACTAGTTGTACTTACTATGAGCTGATTTTATGCTTTTCACTTAGCTAACTCTTGTTTTAGAAGCTTAATTTTATGAGTTTATCTTACACATTTTCACCACTTAACTCTTCTTATTGAAAGCTAAACTTCTGGCTTGCCAAAAGGAATATGATCATAAACTGCTGCTCAATGCCAAAAGTAAGCAGCATTATGAAGTTGTACTCTTAAGTCCTGGCTTTACGTGTTTTTAATCTTGAACTCTGGCTATTAAAATATGTGTAATGTGGTAGTATCTCACCCCCTGACTTACAGTAAAGTGCAAATCCCAGATTCCCAATTCATACAGAAAGGGAGGAAGAGAAAGAATGAGAGAAACAGAAACAAGAGACATCCTTCATTTCAAATGCTTCTGTAGTTATCAGTGTGTGTGACTTTACCAGAAAAAGACTTAAGCACATTGAATCACGTATAGAGGAAGTTTGTCCCCTAGACTGCAGGCTGCAGCCTGACTAATATTTATGAAACCAGTCTCTTGTGAAGACTTGGCCATTTCACAACATAGAAGTCATAATGCAATTACTCAGAACAAGTCCCCACTTCCCCTTGTTGAATGAACTGTTGCTTGTCGTTTATAGCTCTGCCAGGATTATTCTGAATTTCAAGTCGTCCTGATAGCATTTCTTCCACCTGCCCCTTCATATCTTCAGATCATCCTTTCATATCAACCTTCCAAATCCAGCCAACTTCACCTATAAGGCCATGGGATTAGAGAAGATAATTCTTTTTTATATGCTTGCCTTCTTCTACTTCCTGACTCGAGGTTCCACTGTACTGTATGTTCTATAGCATCGTATCTATCCTTCTCAGCAACCGCAGTGAAATGAGAAGAAGGCACTTCTTTTCAAATGGATACAGCAAAGTCACGGAAAGGATCCCATTGGTCAGGCGTGGGTCTCCGTCTCTGTACCGTGGCCAGGGGGATGTAGGGCTTTGGTGGGCAAGTCTAGGTCATGTGTCCAGATCTAGAGAAACCTAAAATGTATAAAATAAAAATCTGCTGTTGCCCAAAAGGAAAATCTAGGTGCTATTTGCAGACGGGGAAATAGACGTTGGGCCAGCAAACACAATTTTTATCCACTGTGTCTCTTAAGCAAATTTGTTTTATCCCAAGATATAGTTAAAATTACATATGATTTAACATATCTCTTGAAACCACATACTTATTTATTTTTAAAAGATCTTGTATATAAATAAGAAAAGATAAATAACCTAACAGAAAATTGGGCAAAGTATACAAACATGGAGTTCACAGTGAAAAAAGACAAATATAGGAAAAGCTGTTTAGCCTCACTCATAATAAAATCAAAACAAGAAAGACATAATGTTCTTCACTTATCAAAAATATAAATCACAAGGTGCTATTTTTTAATCTTGAAAATGCTTATGGTTGGAAGATACTCAGTACCTGCAAAGGCATAAGAAATGGCCTTTAGTGGAAGTGTTAAGTTGGTGTAAATTGGTAGAGAAGGATCTATCAAACAACTATCAAAACTAAAATGCATGACTCAGCAAGCCCATTGCTAGCAAACTACCATATCGATAAACTTGCAAAAATTCTCTAAGACATACATTCAGGGATATTCACTGAAAACAACCAGTCACTGGTGAAGTTGGAATTGAAACAACAACCCAATCTAGTCCATTAATAGATAACAAGATAAATAAACTATGATAAATCTATATGGTGGAATACTAGGAGAACATTAAAAGGAAGTAAGTGGATCTATATAGAAGTGGAGAAAAACAAGTGCAGAACAGTGGGCTTTGTATGACATTTTATGTGTGAAAAAGAAAAGGTAGCTGCCCATATGTGGGCATGTACATATTTTTCTGGAAATAATCAAAAGGTTGACAGAGATTACCTTGCAAAAAGGGAAACATTCCCACTTTCCATATTACACACATCTCTACTAGTTGTTTCTAACATTATAAATGTGTTATTTTGTTTTTTAAAATGTCAAAAGGGATTATCTGATTGGGGAGAACAGAAATCATTTTTATATTTTCTTCTTTGTATTTTTCTGATTTATAAAAAGACTAATATGTGTTATATATTTTAAAGTACATACTTAAAAGAAGAATAGCTTGATGGTACATAAGAAAATAAAATGTAATAAAACAACATAATAATTGGGAGTTTATTATATAGTAGGCAATATACTAAGGACTTTATGAGATGAGTACTTTTATTATCCTCGTTTTGCAAATGAGAAGAATGAGGCTTAGAGAAGCTAAGCAACTTGTCTAAGGTTCCTCATTGAGTGACAGAGCCAAGATTTAAACGCAGCCACTCTGATTTTAGATCTAGTATACCACCAAGGTGTAATGTATACTAAAAGTGTGCATAGTGCCATAGAAACTACCATTCCATGGCTAGAGTGTGTAAGAATATGCATTGCCCTATATGTTGTTGAGTCATTAAATTAACTTTTAACACCCCTTTTAAGCTTAAGGTGATAATAAATCCTGCCTTTCCCAGGATGGAGACAATCAAATGAGAAGATTAAATACATAACATCCTTTCAAAAACTGTGACACACTCCTCAAATATAAGTATTGTTAGTATATAATAAGCCTCCCAAAGGACTGAAGGCTGACAGAGTCAGTAACTGTGCATGTCTGAACTGAGGGAAGGCCTTCCACACTGCAGAACAAGCCGAGTTTTAGCAGACTTCACATGGGGATCATGCTGGGCTTCAACTCCTTGCTAAGTCTTGCGCCCAGACTATGAGGTAATAGTCTGATCCTCATTTGAAGCACATAAAACCCAAGGAGGTTAACTAATTTCCCTAAGATCACACAGAAGTCACTGGTGAAGTTGGAATTGAAACAGAAGTTTCTTAATTCCCAGCCACTGCAGTGCTCCCAAGACAAAGGTATTGTTGAATAAATTACACATTGATGCAAGGGCACTTTACAACTCCATGGAGAGGAGTCCCCAGAAGCAAAATATTTCATTTTACATTGAAAATTCTCAGACTTACAAAAGACTGATGTCTTCTCCAGCCAGCAAATTATGCATCTCAAAGAATCTCTCAGGAAAGTCTCCTAAATATTCTACACAGTACATCTTGGTTCCAGCAACTTACCTGAAAGACTAGTAAAGAACAAACAATACTGCTATCTGGCATGCAAATGTGTAAGGATTTGTGTACAAGAAAGTTTCTCCCTGAGAGCATCGATATGGTATGTGAATGTAAATGACCAGTACATCTGTGTAGAGCTATAAGAGGACCCCCATGACGCTCATGGAGTAGAAATGAACCTGAGGGTAAAGCCTAGAGAAGTCTGCTCAAGGTTAGTTCTTCCTAAGGGTCACTAACTACAGATCCCTAAATAACAAGACCACTTTACAAATCATTAAAATAATTGTTTTGATGGAAAACAACGCAAAGGAGGATACTGAGTTTAGCACAGGTCCATCTTGGAAAATCTGCATCAAGCAAAAATAACGCTGGCTAAAAAATGGACTTCTCTAAGGTAACGTTTTGCTGACACGTAGGTGGAACAAGGAGAGAAGAAACTGTTACACACCTGTGTGGTCACTCTGTGGGAAGAGAGTGGGCAGGGAGGCTCCATCCTCTTCCCATCCCTAACCCCAGCCCTCCTAAAAAACCAAGGAGAGAACTAAGAGGCTCCTCTCCCTCTGGTGTAAGCAGCATGACCCAGGCTACACGACTGGGAAGGAGATTGAAGGGCTCTGGGTTAAACAAATGTAATCCACACATGGCCAGGCAGCCTGCCTTGCTCTCACCCAGGACCATTTTTGCAAAAGGAAAATACAAACCTCGCTCCAAAAGCATAGAAAGTTCTGTGGATTTTCCCCAAGGTTGTGGAGACACAGGAGGTGATTACCTCACACTTAGTTCTTTAAATATCGATTTCTTCCTCCAAATTTCCACTTTCCAAAACGGTTGCTACAACTCTTCCCTTAAAGAAAGGCCTCCAGACAAGCTCTCCTTCACTGCTCTGAGCTTTTCACAGCTTCTTTTCTTCCCTTGATTCCTCCCATTTGCATTCCCACCCCTTTGCCTCACAGGACTTTCCCACGTCTCTGTGATCCTATGAATCAGCCAAGGAAAGGGGCAGGCAGAGCCAGAGGCCGGGAGAGGGAGAGCCAAAGCAAGCAGAGGGGACGAGGATCCAAACAGTGAGAAGGCAGACCCCCACGAAATGGAAGGGCTTGAAGCTGAGTCAGGGCTCACCCTGCTAACCCATCAGGATGGAAATCTACCCACAGAGCTAGTACTTATGCCTCCTGTCCCCCAGTTTCCCAGAATGGAAATAATAATAGTATAATAGAAAGGAAATAGTAATAGCATAAATTAAATTAGTTGACATGAGTAAAGTGCTTAGCACAGACCCTAGCATTTAGTGAGTGCTCCACTAATGTCTGCTATTATCATTATTCTCTTACACCCTGACCCTCCTCCATCCCCGTATCAAAGTCCAATGTAGTTGAAGGAGGAAAAATGCTGAAAAGCATGAGTTCACTAATGCTTTTACTTTGTGGCTAAGGATTAATTTTGTTTTTAATTTCCAATCTGTCCTGGTCCCACTGAATATGTCTAGAATGCGGCTCATGCCACATGCAGCTCACTATGTGACTCTGACGAGTGACAAAGTTAAACCCCATTTAATGAGATGAGTTCACCAACCATGAGTCCATCACACTCGGATGTCACAGCAATGTTCTATCGTTAAAAATGTTTCTAAATGCTTGTTCTCAATTTCTGTCATGGACCAGTAACGAAAGAGTTCACAGACCACACTTTGAGTAGTAGTGGTTAGTGGTTGACTAGAGCTCTTGAGCAGAGTTCTACCAGGCCAGATCACTCTGAGTTCCAGCAGTCTCTGAAAATGTACTTAGCCTTAGAGACAACTAATACACCTCTACCCATTTCTTCAAGGAACCAGAGGTGTGCTTACCAACCAAAATTCTATAACCTTGTCTCCACCCCAGGCCTGCAGCTAAACAATCTGTGAAGTAGTCAAAGTCCGTGTCCCCCCCAACCCCCGCCCCCATCCCCAGGCCCCATGCTCCTTCCGGTGCCCATTCCCTCTGTCTCCTCACACTTTCTCCCCAACCCAACCTGGCACAGAGATGCACTAAAGTAATGAAAAGCCCACTCTCACAAGAAAGTCATTTGATAAACTATCGTGTTAGGGACTTAGAGTAAGGGGATGGGATAAGAAAGGAATTTGAATTGCAAAATAGTAGTAAAGGAAGACTAATGCTTGATATAAAGAAATATTAGGCAGACAATTGCAAGCATTGTGAGAAATTGGAACCACCATACGTTACTAGTGGAAATGTAAAATGGTGTAGCTCTTTGGAAAACAGCCTGGCATTTCCTCAAAATGTTAGGCACAGAGTTCCCATATGACCTAGCAATTCTATTTTTAAGTATCTACCCGGGAGAAATGAAAACATATGTCCTCACCAAAAACCTGTACATGAATGTTTAAAGAGGCATTATTTATAATAGTGAAAAAGGAGAAACAATCCAAATGTCCATTCACTGATGAATGGAAAAATAAACTGTAGTATAACCACACAATGGAACATTATTAGCAGTAAAAAGAAATGAGGTACTGATCATGCTACAAAATAGATGAAACTTAAAAATATGGCAAGTGAAAAAAAGGCAGTCAAAAAAGACCACATATTGTATGATCCTATTTCTATGAAATGTCCAGAATAGGCAAATCCATAGAGATTGAAAGTAGATTAGTGGTTGCCTAAGGCTGGGGGTGGAGTGCAGTAGAGAGGAACGAGGAGTGACTACTATGGGCATGGGATTTTTTTTTTGGAGGGACAAAAATGATCTAAAATTAGATTGTGACGATGGTTGCATAACCTCATGAATATAGTAAAAAACATTGAATTATACACTTTAAATGGACGAATTATATGTTTGTTAATGACATCTCAAAAAAGCTTTTCAAACAAGTAAAAATGTTAGCATTTGAAAAAAAAGAAATATTAATGACTAGATTTCATGCTTCAGTTGGGGGACAGGTTTGGGAGAATAGAGCAGATGTTACCCATACTTATCCCTGGTACACCAACATGTATTCCTAATAGAAAAACTTAGCTTTGGCCCACACTTAACATTTCCTTTGAGATGTGTCTCAGCTGAGCTGAGAAGAAATAGCACCTGCACACGGCTCTAAACCAGCTCTGGCCTGACCACAGCAGCTGTGCCTGTGCAGAGGGACTTGGAGGTGACCTCAAGTTGCCTCTGCTTCCTTAACCTACAAAAAAACGCCTCCCCCACCCCCCGCCCCCGTACCTTGCTAAGCACATTTGGTGCCATGAGCAAAGGACTTCGGAAGACTGCGTCTGCACCAACTGTTCCTGGAAGTCTCCACCCTTTTCCCCTGGAACCCTGATGACACCATGACCCCTTGCCCTTTAAAAGTTCCCCATTTCCCCGCCTTTGGAAAGAAGGTGATTTAGAGCACAAACTCTCCTTCTCCATTCCTTGACCAACAAACAAAGTTTCTGCTCTGCTATTCCAAATCCTGTCTCTTTCCACTGGCACAAGTGACCCCCGGCAAAAGGACCCACTTGCCGGTCACCAGTCCCTTAGGGCTCGGTAAAAGAGATACTTCTGATACCAGCTCAAGACAAGGTTGACATAAGGGAAGCCATATTGTAGGAAAAAAACCATATTGTAACTTTCGATGTCCTCTGACTAACTGGACTCTATGGCCCCTCCCAGCTGCTATAGGTTGATAACTTTGTTCTTTTGAGTTCCTTAGGAATGTGATGACCCCTGGGCAGAGAGTCTAGGCTGACAGCCATCATCAAAGACAACTGAAAGATCAGGGTATAGGGCATTGCTCCGGTCTCTGATGCATATCCAGTAAAACAAAAGACTGCCAGGAACTAAGACCAGATGGATGCCCCCACTCTGAGACCAGATGCCTCCACCCAGTAATCAGATGGATGACCCCACCCTGGGACCAAGTGCCTCCCTATATAACTGGCCTGTAGTCTTTGTTCTGTAAGATGGTTTTTTTTCGGACATTAGTCAGCCATCTTCCCTCTTGCTAGCAAGCTGTAATAAAAGGTCCTTTTTCTCCTACCAATTTGCCTCTTGACTATTGGCATGTCTTGCGGCTGGCAGACGAACCCCTTTTTTGGTGGTAACACTTCCAGAAGCATCACGCCGTGTGTCAATAATCCTCATGTAGAATATATATAAATAAAATTTTAAAACTACATAGACAAAAATACTGGAATAACTTCCCTTACAATGTGAAGAGAGTTGTCTTTGTTTCATGAAAGTCAAGATTTCTTTTTTTTTTGCTCAAACTAACTCTTCTTTATTTGAAATGTGTTCTTTTTTTTTTTTCATTTTATAATGGAAATGCATGATCCCAAAACATATAGAAAAGTGCTCTATACACATGACACTAATTGATCCATATGTTTTGACCTGTGTTGACATGAAAATCTAGCTCTTGAAAGTGTTGAAGACACATTGTTTTTAGCAGACAGGGATGGTGTTCTCTTCTCTTCTCTTCTCTTCTCTTCTCTTCTGGAGGTTGCTAATAAATTATAGGCCACAGGAGCTGGACACTGGGAGGTCCTACAGGAAGAAAAACCCCCATGATGCTCAAGACCCCTGTATTGGAGCCAGGGCAGGGCTGCCCATTTGCTCCTTTCAGAGACAGCTTGTACTGACAGTTGGGTTTATAATCCTAGGTCCACTTAACCTGCCAAGGGAGAGACTTGGAAGGAGCGTTCATTTGGGATTCATTTAGGGGTGGCCTTTTAAGTATCTGCCCTGGCAAAGAGAGGTTCTGCTGGAGGTTTTGTGTTTGTTTGCTTTTCCATGGCACTCCTCTTTCTTCCAAAACTCACTTCTCTCATCTTCTATGAATATAGTGTCCTCAAACAAACGACAAATTTCAGGTACACATAACTGCTTTACTGTTTATAGAGCATTTGCAATGTAAATATGATGAGCTCAAGAGTATTCTTGTCTAAAGTGCTAACAAATATTTGTTCTGCTGAGGAGAGGCCCAGCGTTGTCAGCCTAGCCAAGACCAGCCCGAGTGAGGGCCCCAGGCCTCTAGATCTGTGCTCCCCTCCCACTTTGGCAGCCTCGGCAACTGACCTCCTAAATCGGTGAAATTTAAAAAACACTTAGTCATAAATGGATATTTAAACAGTTTCATTCCTTGGCTTATCTGAGAGTCTGTGTCTCTAAAACAGAACTTCATTTAAGAATAAAACTGTGCTTTCCTGGTCAGAGGGGCCCATACCTGAAGCTGTCCTAGGGTAGTGGTGACCACCATTTGCTGAGCCCTCCAGACCCTCTCCGGAACCCACGGTGCCGAAGGCATCCAGGGGCAAAGGTGCCCCTAAAAGCCACAATGAAATCTCATGATGAAAGGAAATGACTGAGGTAATTTCCTGAATGAGGTCAGTCTGGGTACAGAGAGAAGAGAGAGGGAGGAAAAGGGGTAGGAAGGTGAGGATGAGAAGGGAAGAGCGTCTCCACAAGTTAGGGCGAGAGCCCTGCAGGTGAAGGGATTACCAAGCGCAAAGATTCCCCGTGTGTTCAGGGAAGAGAAAGGTGCCTAACGGGGTAGAATGAACAAGGGTCTGTAGCCATAGAGCCTCGAGCCTCTGCTGCTTACTAGCTGTGTGACCTTAACCTCTCAAAACGAGGATAACACCTACTTTATAGCATTGCTATAAAAATTAAATAAAATAATCCATGAAAGTACTTAGCATGGCACGTAGTAAAAAGTAACTAAAACTGATGTCTTGCAGGATCTGAGACCTCCAAAATATACAGACCTTTATCCAAGAGAGGTTTTCTCTCCCACTCTCTCTCTCTCTCCCCACCCACCCACTATCCCTTTCTATCCCTCTCTCTCTCTTTCTGAGTCTCATCACCTCCCAACCTACTGGAGTATGTTTGCAAATATACTGGTTGTGACCCTGACATTGCCCCCATCCTCACTCCACCACATCCCCCAACACACACACACACACACACACACACACACACACACAGAGACACTGTGGCAATGTATTTCATAAATTCCACGTTCCTCTGCTGTTTAGCTGGTCAGTGCTTTAAAATAAATCTAAAAAGACAGAAAGAAACATACTAAATCCTCATTTAATTTTGCAGAGGTGTTTTTAACTTTTATCTTCAAATATCTAGGATTTCAAAGTTTCTCTGCGCATGCAGTTAAGAAAAAAGGCAAACGAAGAGAGAAAGCATCAATAAGAAAAACAGAGTTTACTTGGCAAAGATGCAGAAATATGCTGCCTGCGACTACTACTCGTGAAAATACATTAAAAAGAGATCCCAGAAAAGCCTTCAAGCCAGGTAAAAGGGTATAAAAGTCCTGTTTTTTCAAATTTGTAAATACTTGAGGAAAAAATTTTTTAACCTAAATATGATGAAGACATCCCAGCCTATACATGTTTTGGGGCATTCTAGCAGCACACTAGTCAATGCTAAGGACAGATTGTCAATCTTCTATATCAGTTTTCTTAATTTAAATCGCTAGGGCAGCAGAAAACCTCGGTTTAAAGCTCATAGATTTTCCTGTTTGCTGCTCTAAGAGCCTATAAACATATGTATCTTTGGAAAACTATCATGTGTTTTCAACTTCCTGAAGAATTCTTGTAAAATATAACTGAACCGCATTACCCTTTGTCCTGAGTTTTTATTCCACTAATGGACAAATTGGGAGGAGGCTGAAAACAAATGTGCTATTAATTACCCAGATGGCTTTTTAATAGAAACTTGGATTATTCTTCAGCCACTAAACATTGTCCAGAAATTTCTTAATAATGCTGGTGTACAAGGCATTCCTTCCGGGAGAATAAAGATCTCATTGACCGGCAGGCTCAGTTATGTCAGGTTAGTTTAGGAGACGGTAGACAAAGAGTGGGTATTGTATAGACCAGAGAGAATGACATGCCATATCTGAGCTGCCCAGTCTCCCCAGCAATGACAGATTTTCTAATTCACTGCAGATTCTCACAAAACTGGGTGGTCAGCTTTGGAGAGAACCAACAGTGGGCCTATTGATTCTGGGTGGGAGCAACATAATTCTAAATTAACCTGAATTGATTCAAGACAACAGAGTCTTGGTATCGGATTAAAATTAGGATTAATACATTAAATGTTAGGTCAGAATGTTAAGTCCCAGTGCTGAAAGACCTACATGAAGTAAGTAAAAGCTAATGCAGGCAGGTATTTTAGCCAGAAAATAATTTGTACTTTTAGACCCTAGAAACACGTCACTCAAAAGTCACTGGCACAGATGAAGCCTTTTATGATACTATGCGTTGTGTTATGCTTTTTGCGGCTTGGACCACAAACAGTCATTTTGAATATGTGCCTCTTTTCTTAAGTTCATCGTACATATAGAGAGAGACTAGAGAGAGAGACAGAAGCTTTCATCTGACACAGTAATGGCTAAGAGACAGCTTGGCTCATTATTTGTTCTTGCTTTTGTAAAATTATCTTGCCAGGGGCAAAATCTGCTGCTTCGAGCTTTCCAAGTAGACAGCAATTAACTTTCACGGTGCTTTTTAGCAGACACATGCTCCTATTAAATCATGAAGGATGCAAAGTACCATTTTGAATACGTTTTCCCAAGTACTAGATGAATGTATTTACATTTAGGAAAATAAGAAGAGAACTCATACCTTACAGTTTCCCGGAGCAATTATTTTAACATCAAAATTTTAAACCCTCTTGATGGTCAAACCATATAAAAGATATCCAAATAGCTATATCTACAGAAAAGAATATAAGCATTTCTTGCGAAATAACCCTGGTACAACCTAGCAAAAAAGCTCACAAATGAGTTGAGGTAAAAATAAAATATTTGGAAGCAATAAAACTGAATGTGACATTTTGTTGTAGAATGTATTTTCTTAAATATTTAATGTCACTTAGATATTTTCCGCTTACTGCATACTTTGTCTTGCCTAAAAAAATGAAGACATAAAGGATTGAAATAGCCTTTAACAATTATTTAACACATTAAAGAATACTTTTTTATTTTAAAAAATGAGATGCTTGTACTTAAATCTTGATAATTTATAAAATACACCTCTCAGTCTTCCTCTTTCTTTTGACCTTTCTCTATTCACCTTGTCATGTGATCACCCTAAAGTGTAATCAGTAAGGGAAATTTTAATAAATCTGAGAAGACTGTTGTCAGTATCTTTCTGTGTGCTGTAACTCAGTCACATTTTCATTTAAAGGTATCACTTATTACCAATCATAACGGTAGGTACATTTTGTCTTCATCTAGGCAGGATATATTTGCAGGTCTTCAGATGGACCTCATCATAAGTAACTTCTGATTTATAGTTTCAGTTTGGAGTTTAACCTGCCAAGGGCTCTTTGCCAAGTCTTACTACCTGAAATACAGTTTCCATTTCCATTTTCCATTTTGATCCAAGTTTGTTTTCCCAACGCTGCCTCATGCCTAGATTTCTAGCACCTGCATACTGACCCCTGGTGGCAGAAACTAGACCCCGCAAAGCCTCTTGAGCTTCCAATTACACCCCTCCTTCAGCAGCAAAGTTCCCTTCTTGAACCACTCCATAGTAAAACCCATCAGTCCTGTATCCCATTCTCAGAGTCCTGGTAGGTAACTCTGTTAACTAACTTAAATTGTGAATGTGAATTTCCATCCCTTCCCCAGTGTTGCAACGTTTTATGTCAAAGGGATTCCTCATACCTAGCTGGACAGAGGAAAAGCTTTTGAGCAGCAAAGCTTCATAGGCAAATCATATCCCAGAGGTCTTCTATTCAACATATTCCCCAGACTGGCCTGAACCAGTGACACTTCCTAGAGTCAGGTAATAAGAAGAACAGGGGCTTTACAGTCAGGCCTCAGTTTAATCCTGATTTTTTGGTTTACTAGCTGTGTGATCTTGGACAAGCTACTTAACCTACCTGTGTTCTCAGTTTGCTATTTGTAAAACAAGGATAGTGATATTTTACTTTGAAGGATTGTTGTAGGGAATATGTATGCAAAGTATCTGGAATATAAATTCTCAAATAAATGTTTGACATTATTACTTCCAGTGGAAAGATGGGGGCACTTATATTTACGATGACTATATTTTTTGTTTCAAAAACTACGTATTCAGGACATGAAAGGTGTAAATGACATAGGGGGACAGAAGGACAAAAACATTTGAGGTCAAGATTGTCACCCAAATATCTGGGTCCTAGAGACAACATGTCTGTAGTGTCTGCTACACACTTGGAAAAGTGCTACTTGGAGTTAGAGGATCTCCTAGACAGGCCAGAATTAGAGCACTAGATATAAAATAGTATGTATGGTTTTCAGTTGTAGTAAGTCCACGGGCTGCTGGGTGTAGCTTCCAAAAGAATGCTAGTTAACACCAAATCAGATTTCTAAATAAGCCCAGAGAACAGGCAACTCTGACAAATGGACAAGTGTTTAGGAGATGTTTGTTTACACAGACATCTTCTAACACTGTAAATAAGATAATAAGAATGCACACTCCTTTGTAGCAGTCGTAAAAGCTAGAATAGAGTTAGGTAGTGTCTAGACTCCTTTGATCAAAAAACAGGGATTAGTGATTGCTGAATTTACTAACACAATTTTCTTTCCTTTTCTCCAATTATTTCTATTTTCAGCCTTCACTTTTAGGATTTAGTTACAGCATCTTGCACTGCTTAGTCAGCAGACATGTGCCATTCGGGGGATGCCATGATCCCCTTTTTCAAAATTAAATTTTGAAGCCAGAAGTGTCAAGTTTCATTTCTCATTTAATGTAATTCTGTGAGATTTTACTGAGTTATAAGACCAAGTCAGTACCCACTGATCATCATATATGTTTTCAGGCTCTAAGCATACACTGACTCGTGCAAGGTCTTGCACAATACAAGGTCTTGTTATTAATTATTTTCCCACGCACTATCTACCACAAACTTTTATTAATTAAGTAAATACTCATAATAAGTCATGGAGAAATACAGGCCAAAATCCATATGAACATATAGTTTAGTTAGAGAGATTCAATATATGCACATTAACAATGATAAAGTATTACAGTATAAATTATACCAAAACATCACTATAACACTTTTTAATGATTATGTGTTTCTTAAGAAAATAATTTGTACCAAGTGCCGTGCTGGCAGGTATTTTCTCTTATTGCATTATTTGTCTTACCTCATGTTATAGTCCCTACAGGTTGGGATTTAACAACAAACCGTCTGTCATAGGTGGCCCTGCATTTGCTATTTTCTGCAGTTTCAGAAAACCTCTTTATTACAAGACAGGCTCAACTGTAAGATGGCCTGAAAACATGGACCCAGGGGGCAATTTTACAGACAGATTTCTATGTATGTGCTTGTATGCCAGGAGGATGGGATATAAAGGGGCAACCTAATCCCTTTCTTCTGAAGCTCGCGGTAAGTGAACATTCCGACTGCGTCTTCAAACTCTTCCTTACTCATCACAGCTAACTGGCCGCCCTTTCACAGAGAGGGCAGCTCCTAGACAGAGACTTTGCTGCTAAGAGAAAGGAAATTCCTCATTCAATCTTAGCTGCTATAGGATGTAAACTGAGACTCATGGGGAAGAGACCATAAAAAAGATGAGGATTGGTGTTCGTAGAGATGATCCATAGCTGTGGTGAATTTTCCCTGCCTGGAGTAAGAACTGGAAACTCAGATAAGACCCCAGACTCTCATTTACTCTTCTTCCTGGGCAGTTTTTCCTCTCATAACTTTATATCCCTAACATTCTAAGGAAGATTATGTTTTTTCTTTTTTTTGACTCACAGAGTTTCCCCATGTTAGGCAAAATTCTTTGTTCTCTAGAACAACCCAATTGTTTTTCTCTTAGGCTAGGCAATCATATTTTACACTGTGAATTGGGATGTGATTTGCCTACAAAGATGGATTTATTCTCCTTTTAAGACTTGTGTAACAGCTTCTTCCTCAGATGAAAATCTGTTTTGGGTGCAGCTCTCTAAAATGAAATACAACTATTTGGGGGGAGACAATTCTCTCAATCTCTAAGAAGTACAAGTTTGCCCGATGTATACATGGAAGATGAACTTGAAAATTCTGCACAAGACAAAGACTCATAGAAACATGTTAGTTTTTTTGAATTATTTGAAGCTTAGACAATTATGAAACATTTTTATTTATTCTTTTTCAGAAAACACTCAGATGTATAAGCCTGAATTCTTAAAAGTACTGATGTGTGCAACTTAGTAAGAAATTTAACCAGAATATAACTACTAAAAATATCTTTCTTATTATGGGAAAAAATAAAAATCTGAAGATAGCATTCACTATAGTAACAAAATTATCAAGTTTCAAAATTAGACTTTAATTTAAAATGCCATTTCCATAGTTCCTGATCTCTGAAAATTTTCGTCTTTATCTGGAAATATGGTACCCGAATCTCCAAGCTCCCAGCTCAAGATTTTAACAATTGAGCTTTATTTAGAATTTCTTTTCACAAGGTCTATTAATTATATGGGAAAGAAAAGAAGAAAGCAGATTTTGGTAAAGAAAGATCTATTACCTTTCGTTGCCATTTAAAAGAGAAACATCTTTTGGTAGTTGGCAATGGTGCTTAAAACTTAAATATTCAAGTTTGGTATTACTTTGTATTTAGCCAAATATTTACCTTTTTTAAAAACTGGCTTCAAAAAAAATTTGTCTCAGTTTTCCCTTAATTTTTGAATCAAAATGTATTTCAAGGAAAATGAAATCCGTATGCTTCTAGTTTATTCCTTTTAATTCTTCAACATTTTATTTTGGAAGATCATTTGGCAGCTAAAAAGCCTTAATCCATTTCCAGATTTTGTCATTTAACTATTAAATTGTATTTGACTAACAATTGTTAAATTATGAGTTTAGAAAACCAAGTATTTATTACAATCATGAATACTTTAGATCTTAAAGAGACACTTCAGTAAATGAATAAACAAATGAGTGAATGAGTGAATGCCAAGTAGGGGAACCCAAAACCATCCAGATAATACTTAAATAGGTTTTTAAACTCTATCAGTAAGTATTGATTGAAAATTTTATCCATGCCGTATATCTTAAACTTATACAATGCTATATGTCAATTATATCTCAATAAAACTGGGGAAAAAAAGGAAATGAAAATTTTATCACAGTGCCAGAGACAGCCTTTTATTTCCTTCAAGTATTAATT
Organism: Ceratotherium simum simum; assembly: GCF_057802395.1. Taxonomy (NCBI): domain Eukaryota; kingdom Metazoa; phylum Chordata; class Mammalia; order Perissodactyla; family Rhinocerotidae; genus Ceratotherium; species Ceratotherium simum. Next base: position 15,889,747 of record NC_141930.1, read on the forward strand.
TGGCTAATATAAATACAATTTTCATACATTTTCTAGGGTATATTATAAATTCCCATATGCTCTTATAAACCATTTTTGAAATGTAAATCTCGCCTGACTTTGAAATAATACACAGGTTTACTAAAAGTATGGAAGAGATTGGCAAAATGAACTTCCCATTTAAAATGGGAATATAACAGCAAATGGAGGTAAGACTTATCAACTGGCCGCAGAATGTGATACCAGAACTCCAACAACAGCTACCATCTACTAAGAGCTTATCCTGTGCCAGGCATTGTGCTCTATGCACCATACACATTATTTTATTTAACCCTCATAAAAACCCTAAGAAGTCAGTAATATTTTTATCCCCATTTTGAGATCTGAAAACTGAAGTTTAGAAAGGTTGAATAACTGATCCCAGGTTACATGGCCGGTAAGGTGAGCCCTGGTTTAAACCTCAAGACTGTGTGTGTCCAAAGCCGGCACCCTTACACATTCCTAAATGAAACTGCAGTGAGGAAGGCCTTTAAAATCAGGGAATGCAGCTGTGACTGCGACAAACAGTCACTTCCCCCTTATAGGATTTTCCCACGCCGCCCTGCCCTTGGACTATTGCTCCCTCCTTTGCCTGTTTTTAAGTTACCAAGGAACGTAAGTAAGAGATTAATGTCAAGGTTCCTGTAAAACATAATGCTGTAAAGTTACCTCTAATCTGAATCCAGATATTATCCAGGCAGATCATAGAAATGTTCCTGGGGAACCACAAAAGTCAAATATAGTTATCAACTATGATCACTTTTTAACTAGCTGCAAGGTGATGTGTTTCTAGGAGACAAGGAAGCATCTTGTGTCTCTATTACCCAAGGACTAGACTGACCCCACTGTTATAGCAAGAGCCTGCTTAAAACACTTTCTTAACTTACACAGAGACTAGGCGAATTCATAAATGAAAATACAACTACTCAATAAGCACATTACCCAAATGGAAAAAATAAAATCCTTTTCCATGACAGAAATCATGATTTGAGAGCACCAGGTGTAGCGTTCCTTATCTAGGTGGAAGTTAGAGACTCTGGGAGAGAACAGCATTCCTTTCTCAACAGATACATAGAGTGTGATTTCCAGTCTGCAACTTGTACAGTTTTATTTCTCCAGGTTGCCCCTCCAAGAAAAACAAAGTGAATACCTAATAATAGTGAGCTGAAAGTAGCCAAATCATGGAACAAAGGTGTCTACTGGTTTTGTGTTTAGACAGACATCTTATCAAAGGGAGATTCACACCCCTGAGTCCAGAGAGATAGAGAACACTAACTTTCGGCAGGGATAGCCTTTATAATTACTCCCAGGACTTACATAAGGAGAATTTAGAAGTTTTAAGACTATTATCAGAGCCACTTCCACATCTAGTTTTAAGATATGAGACACTCAATTTTCTTTCACCTGGGGTTCCTCTGTAGTAAACCCCCTTCATCAGATTGAATTGGCCACCATTTCTGACCCAGATTTCAGTTCTTTGTTTTCTTAAGGAAATTCATTCCCCTTTTCAGATGTGCTGTCTCTGTTAGCTTGCTCTGGAATGATTACAACCTGCTCTGGGTTTTATTTTCTGTTTTGTTGAAACAATAAGCCGGCTCAGTACCAAACTCAATAGCCAAACTCAGCGGCCTACCTCAGATCATTTCTTACCTGGAGCTAACCCTCATCTTCTCCTCTCTAGATACAAATCCTACATATCTTTAAAAACAGCTCAAGTTCCCCTTTTTCTGTTGAAGCTTTCTCTGATAATCCTCACTAAAGTGTTTGCTTTTTCCTATGACTGTCCCCCTGTGTAGCATTCATGTGGCATAATCATGCATTTCCCGGCAAAGTTAATCATCTTTTTATGTCTCAACATCATAATTTCACTTAAATTATTAGTCCCTCAAATGAAGAAAATAACGTACAATAAAATCAATCTAAATCCTCCCCAAATTATACCTGCTTCAGCACCCAGCGTGCTGCCTTCCACATGGCGGTGTCTGTTCAATAATTCAAAATCTGAGTTCTCTTCATTCTGCAGACAGCTCTTGGTGCTAGAGTTATTAGGCTTGGGTTGATGCTCTCTATTTATTTATTTTTTCCCCCAAAGCCCCAGTAGATAGTTGTATGTCATAGCTACACATCCTTCTAGTTACTGCATGTGGGACGCGGCCTCAGCATGGCCGGAGAAGCCGTGCGTCGGTGCGCGCCCGGGATCCGAACCCGGGCTGTCAGCAGCGGAGCATGCGCACTTAACCGCTAAGCCACGGGCCGGCCCAGGTTGATGCTCTCTAAAATGCAACCTGAAGAGTCTGGATAAACAGTGAAATCTCAGAGAGCCCAGCTGCTAAGAGTTAACCCAGGGGCTTTGGGAGGACTCTGGGGAGCTGGGTTAAGACTGTTTATTCTTCTCTCCTCCATTAGAATGTCTCATAGTCAGATTGTCGTACAGCAAAATGATCTTTACGAAAAAGATTTATATGTACCACCTTGGGTATCTTTTTTCCCTGAACCAAAGTCTTCAAGATCTGCTGGCATTGGGCTTTCTTTAAGTATAATTGACTCCAGATCCTGGGCTTGTCTTTAGGTTTGACTTGGGCAACATTTTGAAATTAGAAAATAATAAAGCTGGCATTTGCTCAAAAAGTTAAACATAGAATTATCTTATGACTCAGCAATTTCACTCTAAATATATACCCAAAAGAATTGAAAACAAGTATACAAACAAATACTTGTACACAAATGTTCATAATAGCACTATTCACAGTAACCAAAAGGTCAAACAACCCACATGTCCATAAATGAGTGAATAAATAAGCAAAGTGTGTTATATACCTACACATTTGGAATATGGGAATATTAGCCATAAAAAGAAGAGAAGTACTGGTAATTCTATAACCTCAAAAGTGTTATGCTAAGTAAAAGAAGCCAGACACAAAAGGTCACATATTGTATGATTCCATTTATCTGAAATATCCAGAATAGGTAAATCCATAGAGACAGAAAGCAGATTGGTGGTTGCCAAAAGCTAGGGGGAGGGGGAATAGGGAGCAACTACGTAATGGGTATGGAGTTTGATTGTAAGGTGATGAAAATGTTTTAGAACTAGGTAGAGGTGGAGGTTGCACAACATTGTGAATGTACTAAATGCCACTGAATTGTTCACTTTAAAATGGTTAATTTTATGTTGTGTGAATTTCACTTCAATAAAAAAAAATACTAATAAATCTTGTCTGGCACCTATAGCTCCTATAGTCCAAGGTGCTCCAGAAGCAGAGAGAAGGGGAGCCTAATTCAGGCAGGGAAAACTCTTTAGAGAGGATTACATCGAAGCCGAGACCTGAAAGACAAGTTTGGTTTAGACTAAGCAGGGAAGGTAGATGTGGATGAGGAAAAGGAAGAGAAAAATATTCCAGGAAGGTGTTGTGTGTATGATGATTTAATAATATAACACTGACATAAATTATTTCTCCTCTCCCATAAAGTCAAATTAACAAATACGTATCAATCATCTCCTATTTGTGGGGAACCGTGCTAGGTGCTGGGAGAAACAGGCAAAAAATGGCAGTCTTACAAGAGAAATAAAACTAGCCTTTACTAAGCATCTTCTATATGATGAATATTTTACATACATTATCTCAACTAATTCTTTAAACAGACCAAAGAGAAGAGTATATTTAACCCTACAAAGTTAAGTAACTTGCCCAATATTGCATAGCTTGCAAATGAAAGACAAGAGGCAAATCTAAGTGTGTCTGACTCCCTGAGCCCACACACCTGCCGCTACAGCAGGCTGCCAATCATACAGGACATAATTACAGCTACCGGAAGCTGAATAACTTGTTGAGACATCAGTGGAGAGATGTCACATAGTAGAGCCTGATGCTCCCTGTCAGTGGCAAAGGACACGGAGAGAACTGGGACAAGATCTGGGGAGAAACAGATGTCCCAGATCCCAGGGCCGAAAGTAGAGGTGAGGAGGAAAAGGCTTGGACATCAACTGCTCCTGAAACTTGCCCCCAATCCCCGTTACACTGAGTTGAGGCGCCTCCTCTCTGCACCCTGCGCTTACCCCATCAGAGGACTCCACAAATTCAATGTTTGGGTTGTATTTTTATTCTTATTCCAATTCCATCACTTACTAACTTTGGGTAAATTACAGAAAGGTGTGTAACTCTCTGTTTACAGATCTGAAAAACTAGAACAATATTAATAATAATTCTGGATTAAATGAATTAATATATCCAAAGGGCTTACAATATAGCAGGGTCTACAATATAGCAAGTGCTCAGTAAATGTTGTTTTTGTTGTTGATATTGTTGTTGTATTACTATTTCCCTTATCAGGAATTCTCAGCTTCTTAAAAGCAAAGACCTCGTGTTGTTTTTTTATCTCCAGCCTCTAGTACAAAGTCTGGAGCATAGTGGGTAAATAGAAAGCTTCGAATCAAGGTGGTGGTAAACACAGTGCTCTATTGATTAGTGGGATTTTTCAGGACTGAGGCTATGATCTCCCCTAAAATCTCACTCTTTTGTTGTAAACCCTTTGACAACTATAAAATAGATTGTTATTCATCAAATATTTATTGAACACCTACTATCCAGCAGACTCAGCACTGGGGATACAGGGTTCCCTAAATTGCCAGGACTCAATTTAATCCAGATGGTTGATTTATCATTCAGTTTAGACAGGGAAATAAATAAGAATGCACACAGTTGTACAGCCTCCAGAGAAAAACCTGTGCAGTGTCAAAGTTTTCGCTATCATTACAAAGAAAACATTGCTACTCGTGTACAAAACAAACTATGATCCATTAACTCAGCACAGAAGTCCTTTTTGGCTCCAAAAAAGCTGCCACCCAAACAAGTTTCGTGGTCACACTGCCAAAAACTACCTGGCCCATACATTTTAACATCCTTTCTTGTTTTCTTTCAGACATATTTCAGTAATTGCCTGTCTGCAGGTACACGATGTTTACAGGAAGTGATTAATCTTTCATGAGACTATTCTACTATTCCTTAATGCACTACAATAAAAGCTTGAAGGGACAGGCACCCTCATGTCAGTGCATGCTTCAAGGAAAGGAAGTTTTAGTATGAGATAAGTCTGATCACATGATAGCAGGCGATGATGAAATCTCTTTTTTAAAAGAAAGCAACCCAACAGAGCAAAACCACTCCCTGGAAAAAAAAGGCGCACCTCTAAACCTAAAACCTCCTTTTTTTTTTCCTGGTGGGAGGCCAGATGGGATCCTTGAACACCATGAAACACTACAGCTGGAAGCTGAACGGTTCATCTACACCCCAGCCCCCCATATGTAGACACTGGAGATGAGAAAAGCTCTTGTTTGCTGTCTGAAGCAGGTGTGGTTGGACTAAACGGGGAGAAGATGTCCAGCTGGAGGAACCCATCAACCAGCTGCCCAGGGCAGTCTGCTTAGATAAATACCACCTGTTACTAAACAGCCACAAAAAAATTAGTCATATCCCGGGAAGCTGCTGATTCTCTGTCTATTGTGCTGAGGCTTTTGTGTCTTGCAACATCCCAAATCCCATGTGTATCTCAGAGCGGTGGTCATACTCACTGTGCTTAATTTGATTCTGGACAATGACAGAGGCTTTTGGAGCATTGGGTTAAAGTATTTTCTAGGGGCTGGGAGCACATACATGAGAGAATAATAAATAACACATGGACGAAGAGGGCAGTAACTCCAAAAGGCATCTTTTGACTTGACAATCTCTGCGCACTATGGAGCGTGGGGCGCCACCATGAAGGATGGGGTGTGGCCTGTTCCCTCTCTCTCACTGCTCCCCAGCTGGACCATCCTCTCTTGAGCACTGAGTATGACTAAATACACAGACGCACACACATTCTGTTGCTCCTACTGTTCCCGTACTTGGAATGTCTTCTCCTGGACTTTCCAAATCCCACTCTTTAAGACCCAAATCAAATCCTGCTTCTCCTGGGGTCTTCCCTGAAAATTTTAGCCCAAAATGGTTTTCTCTGAACCGCTACAGCACTGAAAGTCCACATTGTACGTTTGATCACTTTAGCCTGTTGCTTTCTACTCTTGTCCCAAGTAAATCTCATGTCCCCAACAAGCCTCTCTGAGGGTAACGCCCATCCCTCGGATGCCTAACCCATCATCCGACACAAAGTTAGGCATATAGCAACTCAACAAACATGTTCTAAACTGAAATAACGCTGACCTCAAAAGTTATTTTAGGATGACAGAAAGATAAAATGCTACATCTAAACTAGTGGTCCTACTGGAAAAAGGCTTTAATGATTTTTGCCTCAAGCCTACTAGAAGTCAACGTGCTGGAAGCCTCGGACATCTAGCCAGGAGCTTGGGACTGAATCCTGGTTATTCTAGTTATTAACTTTATGTTATTAATTATTTTATTTTATTTTAATTTTTTGGGGGGAGGCGGGAGGAGATCAGCCCTGTGCTAACATCTGCCAATCCTCCTCTTTTTTTGCTGAGGAAGACTGGCCCTGGACTAACATCCGTGCCCATCTTCCTCCACTTTACATGGGACGCGGCCACAGCATGGCTTGCCAAGCAGTGCGTCAGTGTGCTCCCAGGATCCGAACTGGCAAACTCCGGGCCACCGCAGTGGAGTGCGCGCACCTAACTGCTTGCACCACTGGGCCGGCCCTGTTATTAATTGTTTTAACAGTATCAGTTTCCTCATCTGTAAAATGGAACTCACAATGTCTAAGTCAGGGGACTATTGGGAAGCTCCTATGCGATAATGTATGCCTATAGTGTTTATACGCGTCACCAAAATCATGCACTAATGGTTCCTAAGTAAATTGCACAATTCCTTCAACATCAAACTGATTAGAACAAAATGACTTATTATTCTAGACTGATTTTTTTAGGCTTCACAAACTTGGCTGACTATCAAAATCATCTGGGGACCTTGTTATACTAGATTCCTGGATCCTAATTTTGGAGATTCTGATTCAGGAGGTTTGGATAGGCCCAAGTGAATCTAACAATTAGCCAGGTTTAGGATCTACTGCATGAAATCATTTTTGTCCACATTTGTTTTGCCTAGTATCTGACTAACGAATAGTTACTGGATTATAGGCTGTTAGAAATATATCTTCAACTGTAATAAACACATTGATAATGACATTTGGTGCTATTCAACTTAAAAATAGGTTTTATCTCCTAAATCTTTCTTATAATTAAGATACATATAGTCACATATGCACACATATGCAGGAGGTTAATGTGGTGTCTCTGTGTGTGTGTGAATTTCCCGGAGGTATGTGCCGTAATTACCCAGTATTCCGGAACCTCTCATATATCAATTTATCTCTGTAATCTGATCATTTGCTGCAGTCAGGGTATGTCCCATTTCTATTCCTCCACAGAGTTCAGTCATGTTTGTAAAACAATTACTCCAACTAAGAAATAAGACAGTACATTTCAAAAGAGGAAAAAAGAAAAATGACGTGCCGAGAAAAAAGACAAAATCCTAAGCATGTGAAACTTAGTTTTTAAAGGAGCAATTTGGGGCACTTTTCTACCCTAATAGGGTAGAAAGAAGGCACTCCTAAGAAACCCCTCAATCCGGGGCATTTTTCCCTCAACTGGGCAGGGGTCAAGGCAATCAACAGTAGTTTAGACTAAACAGGAAGAAAACCAGCTCAATTAATGTGACAGACACAGGAATGGTCATCCCATTTAGAAACAACAAAAGATTGAGAAGAATTTGGTTGCTGATAATTGGCTAATACATGCAGATAAGTTATTGCATCTTCCATCCCTTACAAATGTGTCTGGTAAATTCACAAGATTTACAGTCATTGTATTGCACATAGGTTCCCCACAAAGAGTTCATGAAAATCAACTCTATTTCTTTTTTTAAAATTATCCCAGACAAGGCTTCTGGTACAGAGCAAATCGAGCATCCCTTTGCCTGGGCCCCCCCGTGGAAGGAAAGCCACTAACTCTTTCACAGGAGCAGATTGTTTCAACTTAATTGAATGAAGTAAACTTGGGGAAATACCTGACATTGCCAACTTGACCTCTGCTAAGCCTTCTGAACTTCAATCACTGTCCTCCAACACAAAGCCTTCTATTAGGCTCTCAGCTATTTCCCCTGATTACACAGGTAGCTTATCTTAAGGATTCCATGGTTTCAGTTATCATTTCTGACCTGATTGTGAGACAAGTATTATTTCCGTGCGGGGTTTATGACTAAGCCTGCAGACGTATTTGCTCGTTTGATTGAGTCAAGAGCATCTCCTTTCAGTTTCTTATCCGCTAAGATCCAATAACTTATTTTAGAAGAAAAAAAATAGCTTTAATTTAAGAGACCACAAGTGAAAAAGCTCAAATGAATTAGCACTAGTCAGAAACTGCCCCAACTCATTATCTTTGGTGTTTTATATAGATCTCAAAATTAAAAATATAATTTGTCATATGGGGCAATAAAGAAGAAGATTGTTCCCAAAAACAAAGTGCAGATGGTAAAAACAAAACAGTTTGAATTTCTCAAACAAGCAGAATTACTTATTCCTCATCTAGTTCCCTTACAGAAGTTGCAAAAATCGAGGTTAATGTTTGAAACATTTTAAATTAATTACCCATCCTAGCAAATAAAAAATGCTTGGAATCTGAAGTTAAAGATGTAAATAGTAGTTGTTTTAAGTGATGTTTAGTCCTAAGTAAGCATCTTCTTTTCTTATTCTTGACTCTAAGAGTACCTTTTAGAAATATACCAGAAAAATTTTAACTATACGAAAACATTTAGAATCATCCAGTTCTTTATTGCAAAGTAAAACAAAATATAATTTTCCCTCAGCATATTGTCAGTGATTAAAATGATTGCTAACAGCCAGTGACAGCAAACATGAGGAAAATATACAAATACAAATACATAAATACAAATACATGGGGAAAATATACAAATTTTGTGGAAAGTAATTTGGTTGGCAATATCTATTGAAATTTGAAATGTGCATACCTTGTAAGGCTATTCATTGAAAAATTGGTTACAACAGCAAAAAGATTAAATAAAGGAAAAAATCAAAATAAAAATAAAAAAATTAAATAGGAGAATGGCTCAATAGTAACAATACATAGTCATTAAAAAGCTAAAAAGTTCTGCATGAAGTGACCTAGAAAAATTTCCATACTATACTTTTAGTAAATAAAACTGATTCTAGATAAATATACTTAATAATATTCTAACTTAGCATATCAAATGTATATGTACATGTAAAGTATAAACCTAGGAAAGAGGAAGGATATACATCAAATACCTAGCTGATAGTTTTTAATCCTGGGAGGAGTAAATGTATGAGTGAAAGGGGTCTTTGGATGCTTATTTTATAAAATCCAAACATAATGGAAGAATGACAGGTGAATTCTATTTATTTTTATTTTTCAGTATATTGCAAAACATTTTTAAACTATAAAAACATTTAGAAACCACAAACCTATATTTAAATAAATATTAAAAGAAGTAAATATTTATTCTCATCATCTGCAGAATAAAACATGTATGAAATAATTGACCTCAATTTAGGGAGAACTACATTTGTTAAAATGAGTACATCAACTTGGACTCTTTTCCTTTGCCATCTCTTATAATTGATATCCAGTCAGTCTAAAAATATAAACATGGATATTTTATTGCTTTTTGTATATTTGAAATCCAAATTTGTTGAAGGAATGAAAATGCATTGCTTGTGTTATAAGCTTACATGGTAATTGCAAGTGTTGCCTCAAGAAATTTTATTATATTTTTTGGTGCATTGAATGGAAATTATCTTCTTTTAAGTGAAACTGTGGAAGACTAAAGGATGGAATATTACAATATTCCCAATAAGTGTTTTGACTATGAGTTATTTCGTTTTGCTTTACAAAATGAAACATATGTATTGATGCATACCCTACTGAAATAAAACAGCTTACACACAGTAGGTTTTTGAGCATATTTTCCAAAACTATATACCTTATTCCTGAAGCTGCCTTCTTATCACACCAAAAATGTGAACATTAGCCAACCAAACAAGTCTCCATAGCCTCATAAGTGTCATAGAAGGATGTTAGTATTGGCAAGAAAAGTGCATGAAATCTATTTCTTCCGCCACAAGTTCCTGGAATTTCCCGGCATTCCATTTCATCAGAATATCAGTTTAACTGGACAGCTCAGCAATGATCAAGCAGGTGAGAATCTTAGGAGTTAATATTTGTTTTAACACCCACACAATTACGGCAATATATAACACTAGTGTAGTTTTTTGCATAACAGAAATATTTGCAAATTAGTGTTCATAAAATTTTCCTTCTCTATTTTCCTTTTTACTTTTTTGAATAACATTAATGTGGTGTTGAGAAATGTGTTTAACTTTTCTGAGCCTTCGTTTCTCATCTGCAAGATGGGAGTAATATTATCACCATAAACGTTTACTGTGAAAGTCAGGTGAGTGCGTTGCTCAGGACAGTACTTAGCTCATAATAAGTGGTCCAAAAATGGTAGTTCTTGTTAGAATTAATACGTATTAATGGTGGCGATACTGAAATTAAGAGCAGTGCTACTCAACTTCGCTGTGGAAGTAGGGCAGTAAATCCCAATCTCTAGACACTAAAAAAAATCAAATCTAAACTTACAAAACAAGATTTCTGGGTGCCACCCACCAAAGATTCTGAGTCATTAGGCATGGGAATCCCCATTTTTCACAAGTACCTCCAAGTGATTCTAAAGAAAAGCAATGATTCAGGAGGAGGAGCAGAGGACCTTAAAGGAAGAAAGAGGAATAGAATGCACGCCCCTGCTCCCTAAGGTTTTTCATTTTTTACTAACATTAACTACGTTCTCCTGACTCTGAGACCAAGAAATCTCGGTCCTAAATCTAACTTATATTTGGGTTATGCTAGGGGGGAAAAAAAAAGGAATCAGAATGGTTCTCCCCTTCATCTCCACCAACTCTGACCACATTTTCTTCCAAGTTTAACAACATATCCCTCTGTGCCCTAAATGCCCTCAGTGCTCCATTACATCCCATTCGTTTGGATTTCCATTAGTGTTGGTTCCTTTTGACACTAGTGGTGTACGATGGGAAAATTAGGATGATTGCTGTAGACCCGCACATTTACTTTCTGTGTATTGATCCCCAATCTAAAATCATTCATAGCTCCATCAGAATTTGAGATTCACATCAGCCCCTATGTCCTCCATGTCAGGCAATGAAGGAACCTCTCTCATTTGCCTACTTTCCCTTTACATCATCCCTACTCAGGGCTACCTCCCCTGCTGAACAATGGGCCTATTGAATATCTTGCTCCCAGGCAGAAGTGGACCCAGGTTTTATGGGGTCTGAAGCCTATTCCATTTGGGGGGCACTCTTAAAGACAAAGAATTCAAAAATAACTTACTTTTAACAAAAAGCATATGATCATGTGAATTTAAGGCTAGGGTCCCTCTCAGAGTCTTAGAAGTTGTTATGAACTGTTTTTTGTCCCTGCCTCCACATTCATATATAGAAGCCCTAACCCCCAATATGACTGTATTTGGAAATAAGGCCTTTTAGGAGGTAATTTAAGTTTAATGAGAACATAAGGGTAGGGCCCTGATCCAATACAACTGCTGTCCTTATAAGAGGAGAGAGAGACACCAGGATGCACACGCACGGAGAAAAGGCCATGTGAAGACATAGCAAGAGGTGGCCATACAACAAGCCATGAGAGAGGCCTCAGAGGAAATCATCCCTGCCAAACTGGGAAAAGAAATTTCTGTTGTTTAAGCCTCCCAGTCTGCGGTATTTTGGTACTGCAGCCCTAGTAAACTAGTACAGAACAGGTTCATGCAGTTGAGAAGCACTGAAACTAGCTTCTTCTTATATCCTCCTCTCCTACCAGGCAAACTGAATTTCACACCACCATTATAGCAACTCCAACTCTGACCTAGACCAGTGGTTCTTGAAGTCCGCTGACCACACTCATCCTTAAAGTCCAGCTCAAATATTATACTCTATGAATTCTTCTCTAATCTCCTTAAATGAAATATTTTTCCCTACTCCATATCCTATCCTACAGGTGTCTGCACTTCTATTGCTGGCTCTATTTAATTCTGGCTTATATAGTCATCAGTCATTATTCATATTATACTATCATATTCATATTATCATTCATCTCATTAATATTTATATTAATTCATAATGACAATATTCATATTTTAATTAGTCATTTAAATTCCTTGTGGGAAGAGACCATGTCTACTTCCATGCCTAACAATAATTTGCACATAGGAAGCCATCAATAAATGTTTATTGAATTAACTGATATTTATAAAAAGCCTTGAGGTCTTTAGTGAATATAGCCAAAACAGTTAATTATCTACCTACTTAGCTACCTATAGAGCATATACATAAAGTCAAAGAATTTTATAGCTAAAAAGGTCTTAGAAACCATTTATCTCCAGTTTCTCATTTTACCTATTCACCAAGCATCACCCAGTGAGTTAATAACAGATCCAGGACTGAAACAGAGGTCTCCTGAATCCTAGGCCCCATCTCACCAAGCAACCTGTCACTCATCCAGACTTGATCAAAAATTGTAGATGGATACATCCAGCTATTTTAGAATTGTCGACACAGAGGAACCTTCTGATTGTGATTTGGCTTCCACTGGAGGTCTTCCTATAAGTATAGAATGCACAGATCTCATCAACATGAGCATTGTAGTTTAGATTATCGTTTTATTTCTCATTGTGGTTAAATAAATTGGCCTTCTAATTTTTTTTAACTTAAATTTGAAGCAGATTGCAAACTTCTTGGAAATAGTTCAACTACTGTGGATATTTATTTAAACTTGAGAAAAAGAATTTCTCTCATTCCTAATTCAAATATAGCAAAGTCGACTACTCAGAGTAACTAGCATACACCCAGCCAAACTTGCAACTAACTGTCTTAAGTCAAAGTGAATACCTGATTTAGCCTCTGTGTTTAAACCCTTCACTTCTTCACTGGATAGGTGAAAAAGGCTCTGATGGTGATGCTATTTGGAATGTGGACTACATCAATCTGAGCCATACCCCGACCGTCAGTTCCTCGCATGCTGGTCTCTGAATCTAAGCAGTGACGACAGCCATCAGATAGACATTGATAAAAATGAAGTGCTGACGAGAGAGAGAGAATTTATATCCCATTACCAATCCCCTGAGCCACGCCGTGACCCTTTAGCTAGACATTTTATCATGTTCGTTGCCGCTTTCTGAATTCTCTCTAATTTGTCTCTTTTTCAACATGTGGTATCCCAAACTAAAAGCAGTTGAAATATGTTCAGGCAAGATTAGAGCCAAGTTGCTGGAAATAATTTTTTTTTTTCTGGTTTAGGACATAATGCTTCCATTAACTCAGACTGATATCACTTTGAAAGGATTTGAGGGATCTTTCTCTTTTAACAAATCATGCTGTTTTGTTGACCTTAATATCTCTCAATATATGCTGAGGCATGGAGTGGCAACCTATGGCCCAAATACCAAAGTGGTAGATAACTTTGAGAGAGAGGAATTAAGTTGTCCTTTGGTAGCCATGAAATCCTCCCATTAGAGTCCTTCCTCTCAACCCTCCTCAGGTGGCTCTTCATCCTTCTTCCCCCAAATTCAGCCAGCCCATCTCACTTATATATTACCTAATCTTAACTAGAGTGTTAAAAGTTAAAGTCTTCGTAGATATAAACTTACGTTCTCCTACTCCACCCCACATACAACCCCCACCCACTAACTCCTAGGCTTCTACATTTTTAAAGTGATGCTTGAGAACAGAAAAAAAATTCAAAACCCAAAGCAATGAAGTTACTCTACTTACTATGAGATCATATTTTACTTGGAAGTTGGGTTCTAGAGTTAGTGTGAGATACAAAAATCAAGCCTGGTCAAAATTACCATTGGAAATCTTAAGAAAGTGATTGTGGTAGGCAGAATTCTAAAGGTGGCCTCTGGAGATTCCCATCCCCAGTTATTCAGTCAAACACTCACCTAAGTACTGCTTTGAAGGGATTTTGCAGATGCAAAGTCCCTAGTCAGTTGGCCTTAAAATACAGAGATTATCTGGGGGAGCCTGACCCAATCAATTGAGCCCTTTAAAAGCAAAGAGTTTTCTTAGGCTGGTAGCAGAAGGGGAAATCAGAGAGATTCAAAGTTCCAGAAGGATTCCTACGCCATTGCAGGGTGCAGATGGAAGTGGCCATGCAGGAGGATCAGAGATTGGCTGCTAGCTACTGAGAGCAATCCCTGGCCAAGAGCCAGCAAGGAAACAAAAACCTTAGTCCTACAACTGCAAGAAACTGAATTCTGCCGATAACCTGAATGAGCCTGGAAGCAGATTCTTCTCGAGTCTTAGGATAAGAGTCCAGCCCAGCCAGCACCTTGATTTCAGTCTTTTGAGACTCTAAGCAGAGAACCCAGTCAAAGTAACCAGACTTCTGACCTAAAGAACTGTGAGCTAATAAAGGAGTGTGTGTAAACTGCTAAGTTTGTGGTAATCTGCTACACAGAAATAAAAAACTAATACAATGCTACACTGGAAATTCTCTAGATCTGTACTGTTCAATAAGTAGCATGAATCTATTTCATCTAAATTAATTTTTATTAGTTTAAATTCCTCTGTCACACTAGCCACACGTCAAGTACTCTATAGCCACATGTGGCTACTTGCTACCATATTGGACACTATAGACACTATAGACTATAGAACTTTCCCATCATCACAAAAAGTTCTATTGGACAGTACTGCTCTGGAAGATCCAAAAGAACCACTTTTCTTGCAGCTTTGGCCAGATGACTATTTCTTTGGTTGAGCAGAAAATGGTATAACTGAATTGCACTTAACGCCATGTGGTAAGTAAAATATGTATCTTTAATATTGTAATTACATTCAGCCCTGTAAGATGCTCACACCATGGAGAAATAAAAGGAAATTAACACTGATCAATGGAAATATATTTCTGTCTTCCATTTCCTGCTCATTCCCAGATGCATAATCAATTTGTAAAATGGT
Source organism: Ceratotherium simum simum (assembly GCF_057802395.1). Classification (NCBI taxonomy): domain Eukaryota; kingdom Metazoa; phylum Chordata; class Mammalia; order Perissodactyla; family Rhinocerotidae; genus Ceratotherium; species Ceratotherium simum. Next base: position 15,904,774 of record NC_141930.1, read on the forward strand.
GGATAAAATTTATATTATTTCCACCCAACCTCTCTGAACTCCTATAGTTGGACTTGTTTTAGTCAAATGTGCATATAATGTGATTCCACTGTAAACTTTCTACTCCCTTTTTGCAGAAGGCTAGCAATCAGAATGCCTGGACCATCTGGAAGAAGAGAACAAGTTGGGACTAACTTTAGAGTCTGACTAGCTTTACAGAAGGGATACTCTGGTCATTCAAAACCAAGTCCAGGGAAGTATGACCCCCGCTAATGGTGTGGGGATAATGTAGGGCACAGACCAAGGAAAAGCACCCAGACTTTAAGGTGGCAATGAATCTAGAGATCAACTAAAGTATAGATGGTAGGCCACAGAATTGCTTTCCTGAAAGGTGATAAAATTTTGACCAATGTTATACCAGGCCTATTTGTTATTTGCACATATTTCATGAACCTAAAAAAAAAAAATCACATTTGAAGCCTTTTTTTATTTTGCAACAGATATCTTCATCCCACAGAGTGTGCTTAGGAATGTTCCTAAGGCTGTGGTAAGACCACATAGTCAAATAACAAAATATCCTAGTAAAACCCTGAAAATCAGATTTTCGTTTAAGCCCTGGCAGAAAAGGAAAATACAGGAATTAGGTGAAATGCCAAATCTGGACTCAAGTCATTCCAGGGAGATGGAAGGAAGAACCAGATGCCAGGGTCCTGGGAAGGTGGGAAAATACAGAAGGTAGGCAAAACAGAGCCAGTCAGAGGGCCCAACACCTACACCTAGCACTGAGCAGGCCACAGACACGGATTAATGGTCAGGAAGTCTACACCTCAGGCTCAGATGGGCCCTGGAGCTCAGTTCAGCCTTAGTGAGATAAGTGGGGGGTAACAGACCATTCCCAGACCACTCTCCTTATAAAGAGTAGAGAGGATTTTCTCTGTACCACCAGATACAGCACCCACTGGCCCATGACCTAAACCACCAAGTATAGACATCATAACAGGCAGCCAAGACAGGGACAAGCTGGCACAGGGATGGTACATATACAGGTAGGGACAGGAAAGGAGATGCCACCCCACTGTCCTCCACTCCTGGTTTTGTTACCCACCACCCACAGAGGTTCCTGGTCCAGCCAAGGTTGATCAATGGCACCCTCCTCTCTCCACTGTTGGCTCCTACTTCTATTTTGTAGTATTCCCAGCTACTTTCTACTTCTCACCCCTACACTGGGCACTTATCCTATGTCCCATCTTGTTTTCAGCTTACTATCAAATAATCCCAGCTCAGGACCTTATAACTCCTTTAGGCCGAGTCCCTTGTATGTATGTATGCAATATACGTATCCAAGTGAAGTCCTGAAAGTTCATATAATTTTTGTAAACCCATATACTTAATGGCAAGACTGGTGGTCAAACCCAGGTGCCCTAGGTCTCCTGACTCCTAGTCTGATGGTCTGGTCATGCTGCCTTCCAGCAGCTGTTCTAAATTTTTCCAGTGTATTTTCAAAGGTGCCATTCCCCTTCATCCTCACAAGTTGGTAGGGCAGCCATCCATTACCACACCAAGGAGAAGACAACTGAGCTTCAAATTGTAAGTCGCTTGTGCATATTTTGTCTCTAATTACTAAAAATTAAGATTGGTTGAAATAAAGAGTTACCCTCCATGTCACTCTCGGGGTCCTCCTTGAAGTGAATTGGGTGAAATACATATATTTACCAAACTGTGTTCTGAGGAAAACTCTCATCCTTTGATGTCTCAGCAGATATTTCACAAAAGAAGCATTCAGTGGTTAGATCTGTTTGGAAAAAGTTGGGTTAAAAAAAGGGAAAAATGTTTTTTAATTCTCAGAGCCTTTAATACCTAAGTAAGTGTAATAAATCTACAAGAAGGATTATAAGGTATGTGGAATATTTTTCCAGTAAAACAACTTTTACCATCTTGAAGACATTAGTGTTGCACAGAACATAGTTTGGGAAACACTGTCACAAAGTTTAGAAACATCATTTATATAATGTGTATTTATAATGTATAAGAAAGTTCTCTGTAAATCAGTCTGTGAAATAAGTGCCTGCAACCATCTTCTCACCCGTTTCAGAAATTCCTATCATTTTCTCACTTAGTTTACTGAATATCTATCTGTTCTAAATATTCATTCCTTCCCTCCATCCTGTGCCCCATCCCAGTTTTTCCTACATACCCAACTAGCAAGTGTTTTTTTTAATTATCACAACAGTCTCCTCTGCATTTCTTTTGCACACTGCTTTTCCTTCTCTCATCTCTTAGCTTACCATGTCTTCCTCTCGTGGGCCCTGTTATCTCTTTTTCTTAAACAACACTTAGTATGCATTAGGTGCTGATCATATATCCACTACACGCATAAGCCAGCCTTCTATTCTAGTGAACTTTCTCCTATTATCCTAACCACCTCTCTTTTTTTTAAGGTTTAAAATTTAACACATCAAGAATAAAGATTAATTTCATAAAGGCATTACACTTGTGAACATTAAGAAGAGCTTCAGTTTATTTCCAGAGTTGTAGTTTGATTCTATCATCCTGGAAGTAGAGTATTCTGATTGCCACTTGCATGGACATGGGAAAACTTATGCATCCTACCATGACTACTGCCTTGCCTACTTTGTCCTTTCATTCATTTATCCATCCATTCATTCTTTATTCAACACATATTTGTTGAGGGTTTATATATGCTATTGAGGATCCACTTTGTCAGGCATTAAAGATACCAAGATTTACGAGATATGGTGCCTATTCTTGAGGAGTGTGCCGTCTAGTCATAGGAGATAGGCATATAAACAGATGATTACATAACTTTGAAGTCCGACTAGCTTTGCAGGAGAGATACTCTGGTCATTCAAGACCAAGTCCAGGGAAGTATGACCCTCGCTAATGGTGTGGGAATAACGTAGGGCATGAGTGCTGTAAAAAGTATGGAAAGAATCCTGCCAGAGGACCTAAGAACCTTATGAAGTTGAATAACCTTCACAGGGAATGCAACTGAAAGTACAAGAGAGACACAGAATGGTTTTTAAATGTGACAATGTCACACAGGTTATAGTTTCAGCAAGCAGAGCGCATTATTTTAACGACTACCCCGAAAGCTGATTTGGGCAGAAAACCTGAGGTTAAATTTTGATATTCCCAGCTTAGGGAGCCTATATCCAAGCTCAATTTCTTTAATTCTGCAATAGTGAGCAAGTCGTTTTAGAGCCAGCATTGAAAGGAGTGGTCTCGTATAGTGGAACATTTTATTTGGTACTGTTTGGTCAGGTGCAGAGGGAATCTGGGGAAATGTAACTCCTTATATGGAGACGTTTTGTTCTTTTGTCTCTTTTTTTTGTCCTGGGTCTTCAAGTGAACTTTCATGAATTTAGTGAGTCCCCACAGAAGACATCCTTGAGGCCTCGGTGCAGAGAAACTTTTCTACAGTCTGAAAAACAAACCAGTGTGTAGACATGTGTGTAGAAGTTTGCCAAGTGGAGAAAGAAAAGAAGCAGAATCCAAGCAGAGGCACAGCATGAACAAAGGCACAGAAAAGTGATGGTTTCAGCATGTTTAGGAAGTGTTGAGTTCACTCAGCAAGCCTCACTGCTACGGAGGGAGATGAGGCCAGATGACAGGTAAGAGCCAGAACATGAAGGAGCTTGTAAGCAAGCTCGAGAATTTACATTTTTCCCCAAAGGATAATAGAGAAGCCAGAGGAGGATCAAAGCAAGAGGCTCGCATGGTCAAATTTGCATTTTAAGAAGTAAAATCTGGTGATATTTTAGAAGATAGACTGAACGCAGAACAGCCAGGTAGCTGAAAGCAGGATAAGAAGCTGTTACAATGGTCTTGGGAGGATGGGGTTGAGGAGAGATGGAAGTCTGAACTAAGGTAATTAGAAATGAAGACGAGAAAAGAAGCCAGTTCATAGAAATATTTCTGAAGGGGAATTAGTGACATACTGGAGCCATCTTGTACCAGCTTGCAAGGATCAATGATTACATATTCAGAAATGTTGTGAGCTGGTTGCTAAACCATTGGTAGTTGGAATCAGCAATGGAAATCGGCCACAGAAGTTAGCAAATGCTATAAATCAGGGCTTTTTTTCAGACAGCCAGGTTACCAGCATACCACTAGATGGAATTGATGGGATTTGGTGACTAGATATAAGGAGCAAGCAGGAGATAGCAGGTTTTATGGGGACTGAAGCTTTTACAATTTGGGGAATCCTCCTTAAGAAAAAGAATGCAGAACTAGGAATTCAAAATTAGGCATAAATAATGGACAGTAGGAGTATTCCTGGAAGCCAGCAATAACTTAAATACACACGGAAGTGCGTGGAAACCGCATAAAAATATCCCACTAAACCCAAACTAAATGTGTCCCAACTCAGCTCGTCTTTAGCCAGACACTAGAAGTGCCCACAACCGCTCCAACACCACATCACATGATGGGAAGCATGTCAGAGGAGAAGTCAAAGTGGAAAGAAACAGCAGGCTTAACCCACTGTGGTTAAAACGTCTTACTTTTGCACATTTTACAAAAATATATAACCATGTGAACCTCTTGCTAGGGCAACTCTCAGAACCTGGGGAAGGGCCCATGCAATTGCAAGAATTCAAAGCTCGAGCTTCGTCAGCTTCATGGTGAATTTGTGTCTGAGAGTGAAGAGGTATCCAGGGTAACACGAAGATTCAGGAGACCGGGGGATGGCTCACTGATTTACTTCCTTACACGTGCTCCTATCTAGTTCCACAACAGACTCAAGATGGCTGGTGAAGGGTGACACTATTACCCGAAGAGGAGGCGAGCGCAAAGTATCACCGTGAGATCACAGAGCTCTCTCCCTTATTCACGGAGAAAGCAAGCACTGTTCATATATCACTGTTAACTGTTATCAAGAACCAAGCTTTACTGATAACCTTGTCAGCCCCCACATCCCAGAGCCATTTTCAAAACACACTGGCTTCTTCCTTCTGTGGGCTCTTGTCGAGAGCAGCCTGGTCTTTGGCAGTGATGCTCCTGAAGGACGTTACAGTGAGGAAAGGTGAAATGTATCTAGTGCAAGCCAGAATAATCCATTCCAGACACATGTGTAATGCAGGGGAAACAGGTGCAAACAATTGAACCAGCTGTCAGCAAGCTACAGGGATCGCTTTTGATATCTTAATAGTTAGTTGATCCGTAAGCCACGTTGGCAGCATCACTGTCATGGCTGCCTGCACATCTGTAAACCTTTTTGAGTCTCTTCTGATGTCCGTGTGAGTCCGTGAAAAGCCTGACATCACCAGAGACTTAAATTGAGCATGATTGCTGCCGTTTCCGTTTTCCTGCCACAGGACCAGAGAGTTGACAAATGCCAATAATTGCTAATTTTTCTCTACTGTTTGTCATGTGCCACACAAGGCAAGAGCAGAGAGAGATCCTGCTGTGCCTGAGAGCATCCTGTCATTGTTGGTTTGAGGGACTGCATATCCTTTCTCTGTCAGATAAAGAAGCTATTTGCCAAGTAGCCAGGTTAGGGAGTTTTTTGATGTGTTTCTCTCAGCCTCTTCGTCTCATCAATAACGATAATACCCCATAATCACCTAGGAACAAATTTTAAATGGGTCAATGTTTACACTGATAAAATGTCTTCCTTCTCCTTTCTATCCAAGAAAAATGTCACCATTATAATAGCTCAATAGGTAATTATCCCTAATAAGGGGATTGGAAATCAGTGACATTATCTGTAGTGATTCCTTATCTAAGAGACTTGTTAAGAGAGTTATATAAAAAGATTCATATAAAAATCTTTTCATATATGCTATTATTATATAATTTTATCTATTTTTCCCCCCCAAAGCCCCAGTAGATAGTTGTATGTCATAGCTGCACATCCTTCTAGTTGCTGTATGTGGGACGCGGCCTCAGCATGGCCAGAGAAGCGGTGTGTCGGTGCACGCCCAGGATCCGAACCCCGGGCCACCAGCAGCAGAGCCCACGCACTTAACTGCTAAGCCACGGGGCCGGCCCCTATGTTATTATTATAAATTGAATGCATTATAAAAGAAGCTACTTTGTTGTATTGAATTCTTTGATTTCTTTTTAGCATTTAAAATTATATTTATCATGGTAACATTTTTAGAATTTTAATCCAGAGAGTACAACACATTTTAATGGAAATTCAGATCTAAGTGAAAATTCAGGCTGTTTCTACTCAATGTGTGACCTTGGGCAAGCATCAGTTTCTGCATCTGTAAAAAAGGGATAATAATAGCTGAAACTGTTGTGAAGACAGTGAGAACATGTTTAAAGGACTTGGCACCATACAGGGTCAATAAATGGTAGCTCAGGAAAGCATGTAGAAAATGCTTATTTCACTTACTCTAGTGAAGTTAAAATATTTTTTATTACTTTTTTTCTTGCTTGCTTTATTTCAAAATAATGGAAACAATTACTCAAAAACGTAGACAGATTACTAGGAAAACATCACAATCATGTCCTAACAATTTGAGATAGGTGAGTGCAAAAATTTCCCTTAAGTGTCTACTTCTTATGCATTCTTTTCCCTGAACTGTTTGCATTTTAAAACTAGTGAACTCACTTAATTCCACATCATTATTTTTGGTGTTTTATCAAAAGAGAAGATGTCATATTTCATATCCACTCGTCCAAGAAAAACTTCTAGCTGTTCAAGTTTAACAACCTTCATTTTTGTGCTAAAGCCAAAAAAAGTTCTGGTAAGCAAAGTTTTGTTTAACATTCAGGTTATTTTCCATGATTGAACCAAAAAATCATAATAAAAGTTAATATAGAGACACAATTTATTGTAAATATACTTTTTAAAGTAGAATTTTATATTTTCATTCTTCACTAAGTCTCATACTTTACAATATTTTTAGACAAAGTTTTGTTTATCCTTAATATCCAACTTTCACAATGAGATTCCACCTTTAGGTACTCCTATGAATAAAAATTCATTGGTGAAAAAAACATGTATTTCTAAAAATAGGTGTGATGGAATATCTATTATTAAGATATCATATTTTTATGAAATTTACCAAGGTATAGCTAATCTTTATATTCATTCTCTTTGAAACACTGTAGCAGCCATATAGTTGTTGTCCTATAGGCATTACGTGCACTGCTCCTGATACCAGCAGAGGCCTTATAAGTAACTATATCAAGACCTTTCAGAAAGGAAATTATGCCCATGATAAGAGTTTATAAATCTCTAAAATCTCTCAAAGGAATCTTAATCTGTGCATTTTAACAATTCTGACAGCACGAGGCAAACTATAAAGAAAGGTTTGTTTTAAATGATCCCAATGCTTTCAGTTTTTTAATGTTCCTCTTCCCAATCCTGGTGCCCCCTTACTATGGGTTAGGTGCTGTTGCGGTCATTTTGCACACTGTGGGCACACTGCATACAGACAGGTTCCCTGCCCTCATGGAGCAGGCAGCCCAGTGAAGAAGACAGCTAGTAATCAAATAATCACAAGAACAAAGGTACACTCTGTAATCACTGTGATTTGGACAGGGAAGTAAGAAAAAAGAATACTTCCTCGAGGAAGTGAAGAGAAAGGTGAGGAGGAGTCAATTGGACATGTGCAAGCCACTCTTCCCAGTTGCTAAAGCACTACTCTGGAATACTCGAGAGCATATCAGTGATACTCCACTGCATACTCCAACCAGGCCTGACATTCAATAGTATTTCCTCTTCCTTTCTTTTTCCACCTTCCCCTAATCAAACCATTCATTGCTATAATGTTTTACCCTTGGCAGGCAAAAACAACTGTTATTAATAGAGCAAATGCAGAAACATTCACCCTAATGTATGAATGACCAATAATAGGGAGAGAAACTATCATTTATTGACCTTCTGTATCATGCCTGGAACTCTGTTGAATGCTTTCACATGTTAGCTCACTTAATCTTCCAAAAAACTTCTGTTAGATATATATCATTTGGGATGCTAGTTTGGATGCCAGCTTTTAAACACCTCTAGTTATATTATAACCAAATGGCCAAATCTGAGACGAATATTCCCTTTACAGGAGCTCTGTAAGACCCCTTGGCTCAGCCTGAGGCCAACTGAGTTGCTCCCCAGTTGCATTAACCATTTTATATTCCAGTCCAGGAGCTAGATGTTTTCTATTCCCTAATCTCTGACTTGGTTTCCAGATCCAGTTCCTTTGTATCTGAGGGCTTTATTTCCTCCAATTCCTTCCAAGGGTAGGAGCCTCATTCTTACGTACTACCTTTCAGCTATGTCCTCACCCTCTCTGGGTCTCCCTGATACAGTCTATGTGCTACCTGCACCCACCCTAGTTGGTTTCCTTCTGTATTGGTCTCCCCCAGTCTCTGGACACTATCTTCTGTCTTCCAGCCCTGAGCATTCCTTGTTCAACCTGTATAGCTTCTTGGTGAGGATGAACCATGACTAAATCCAAAGGAAAACATACCCAAAGGTAAAATGTCAAGCAATTTAGCAGACATGTAGAAGATTTTGAAGGGAGAACTTTCCCACTGTCTCTCAAAGCTTACCACACAGATGACTGCTGATTCTACCTACATTTATGACAAGGTCTCCACGTAACTCCCTAGGCTACAATTAATAACTAATATTTATGAAGCATTTACTGTGTACCTGGCTTTGTTCTGAGTATGTTGCATGGATTATCTCATATAACCAGCATCATGGTTGAGGTAGATACTAACTAGTATTATCTCCATGGTGGGAGGAACCCTTGAGGTAGATACTAACTAGTATTATTCCCATGGTGGGAGAAAGGGGAGGAAAGAGGCTTGCAGAAATATGTAACTTGCTCAACATCACATCATTTAGCAATCTCTAAAACTGGTATTTGAATCCAAGCAATCTGGCTTAAAAGCCCATATGCTTAACTGCTATACTTCTAAAGATTATGACAATAATCCATGTTTACAAGATGCCAACATTTGGAGAAAGTTAAATAGATTCAACCACAGCATTTATTAATTCTTTAAATAAATATTTATAAAGTCAGGAACAATACTCTTCTAGGAACTGGACACAGAAGTGAACAAGATGGATAAGTGATCTGACCTCCTATGGCTTGTAATCTACTGGAGTAAGATGGATCATAAGCAAATAACAAATAAAGTAATTTCAAATAATAAAAAGTGATATAAGGAAAATGTGGTGTAAAGAGGAAAGCATTTGGGAGTATGATCTTGGGAGCATGATCAGAGAAAGTCTTTCAGAAAAGGTGTTATTTGAACTGAAAGGTGAGACTGACCCAGCCAACGATCTGGTGAGGCATTCAGGTTAAAGGAACTGTGAGGGAAAAGGCCCTGAGGTATAAGCAAGTGAAGTCAAGGAATAGGCAGACACAGAGTGAAGGGGAGAATAATAGAAGGTAATACCAGAGAAGCTCAAGCAAAGCCTTCTTGACCACATTAAGGAGTCTGGACTTTATTCTAAGTGCAATGGGGAGCCATCAAAGCGTTTTATGTCAGGAATATGATCTAACTTAACATTTTTAAAAAGATCTCTCTGGTTTCTTTGCGAAAAATAGATTGGTTGGGGGTGGGAAAGAATGGAAGAATTTGAAGGTAGGACTTCAAAGACATTTGAATGGACTGGATGTGGGGAATGAGAGAAAGGGACGGAGTCAAGGGTGAAAAAATGTAGTGCACTGCATACCACAATAAACTAAGTTTGTGGTATCCATCCCATTTCTTATTGATTCTAATCAATCATCAGTTAACAATCAATCAACATATTTTTTTGCACTTAAAACATGATGACCACTATGAACAATATGAGGATACAAAACTACAAAGGAAAAAATTAGAGTACAATGCCTGTTTCAGGTTGGTTTCTCTGGAAGCAGTTATTGATAGGAGTTTGGAGTGCTGGATATTTATTAGAGATTCACACCATGAAAGGAAAGAAGAGGAAGCAGGATTGGGGAGACGGAGGAGTTGAACTGTAATTCAAGGATGACAAATTCTTGGCCAAACCAGTGGGGAGCCCTGGAGTGAGTATTGCCCGTCAGAAATAACCCCACCTTTCAGTTATAGGACGCAAGCTCCCTGGGAAGGGTGTGACTTTGAGCAAGGCAGCCCTTAGTAGCTGAGGCAGACCCTTAAGAAGCTAATACCCGAATGCTATCTACTGATAGCACTCTCCACAGCTGAGTAGCAAGTCCTTCCTTAAAGGGGGATCTAAGTGGCATATCTACCACAATTTTGTTTTATGTCTCGTGTACTGACAGATTTTCTGAGACAGCCCCATTTACAAACATTTGGTGACATTATAGACCATGTACTAGACAGTGTGCCCCCGTTATTAGTGCAGAAAATGTGTTTGTGGTACATATACATGAAGAAGGGAGAGAAAGCCAATTTAGTTTTTATTTATTTTTCTCTTATGGGTTGCCCTACAGCAGATCTGTTGTGCAGAACGCCAGCATTCTGAATACTGTATCTGAAGCAAATTTCTATTGCACCCTATCACTGAAGTGGGTTAGAGCAATGTGACCAAGAGGACATTAATTAATCTTAACAGTTCATCTCAGAGAAAAAAGAGCTAGAAAAAGCTCTTAGAATAAGAAAAAGCTGGACAAATTGAAAATTAATTATTTTTCTTGAACCTGTCAGAGAACTGAAGTCACAGAACAACTAATTCCAAGTTGAGAGAGAGACTGGCACCTGCAGGGAGAAACAGGACCGGAGCATTTGCTTAGCTGGGGTAGATGCAGGCAAACATCACCTAAGCCAGTGTATTAGTTAGCTTGGGCTGCCATAACAAAATACCATAGACTGAGTGGCTTAAACAACAGAAATTTATTTTCTCTTAGTTCTTGAGGCTGGGAGTGCGAGATCAAGGTTGCACCACGGTTAAGTTCTAGTGAAGTGCTCTCTTCCTGGCTTGCAGACAGCTGCCTTCTCACTGCATCCTCACATGGCAGAGAGAAAGACAGAGATCAAGCTCTCTGGTGTGTCTTATCTTATAAGGGCACTAATCCTGTCATGAGGATCTCCACTCTCATGAGCTCATCTAAACCTAATTACCTCCCAAATACCATCACATTAGAATTTTGCAGTGACAGAATTCAGTCCATAGCAGCCAGCAAGAAGATTATGCCAGAAATTTTTAACAAATTGCTAAAGGCTGAGTCTGGGCTAGCGTGAGAGTGTGAAGCCCCTGGTGGCCACAGACATAAGAAAAGTTTGCACCTTCTTGTAGACATTTCCTCCAGAAATGCTTCCAGGTACTCACAGAGAAGATCAGGGAGAATGCTGAGAAATCTTCCTCCATGGTGATTTCTGGAGAAGCGGAACAGCAGCCACTGCCAAAACTCCATCCAGAACTACCTCCCTGATCTCCCCTATGGAACAAAAGCTTTAAACTTCAGGGAAAAGAGCATCAAAACTGTAGCCATAGAGCATTGATAGAAACCCACTGCATCTGAGGGACAGGAATGGTGGGAGGAGGGGGCAAGAAGCTCTACCACTGGGAGAAGGAAAAGGATTTGGTCCAGCATCACATCTACAGAAGGGGCAAGAACACTTGTGAAGGCCATACCCCTGAGACCCGGGTTCACACTGCCTGCCTAAGACTGAGGCTTAATTAGAACCTCAAAGAATGCCCCACTGTCTCTCTTCCCACGCATCTGAGTGAAAATAACAGTGGAAAAGAGGTGAGAGAGCTCCAAAAAAACAGACTCTCTGGGGAACAGTGCAAGGGAATACACAAAGCCAAGCAGAGACCAACATAACCTTGATATCAAAGCTGAATATTTCAAGGAAAGAAAATTTACAGGTCAATCTCCTTCATGAACAATCCTAAATAGATATAAATAATATATTATATATTTATATTTGTATGGTAATACATAATATATAAATATATGTGCATTCATACACAGGTATAGGCAAACTGAAGCCAGCAATGTATAAAAAGCATATAATATCATGACAAAATTGGTTTCATTTCAGGAATTCAAAGATGGCTTAACATTTAAAAATCAATCAATGTAATTTCCCACATTAAATGAATAAAAGAAGAAAAAGAAACATATAATTTTCTTAATAGACGCAGAAAGAAAAATCTAATAAAATTCCAAATTTCTCAGCAAACTAAAATTAGAAGAAATTTCCTTAAAACAGTCATCATCTTCCCTCTGAGGTCTAAATCAAAATAAGAAGACCCTCTAGCACCATTTTTCTTTAACAATATACTTAAATCTTAGCCAAAGCAAATAAGGCAAGATAAAGAAAGAAAAGTTACAAGATGGAAAAGAAGAAATAAAACTCTCAAAATTTACAAACGACATTATTACATACATGAAAAATCCCAAAGAAGTTACAGATAAACTATTAGAATTAACAACTGGATTTAGCAAGATTCCTGGACACTAAGGCAACACAAAAAAATGAACAGCATATCAATAAATTAGCAGTAAATAGAAAATTAAATGTTTTAATAATACCAATTACATTAGTATCAAAAAACATCAAATACCTAGGAACAAGTCTTATGAAAGACGTACAAACTTCTGCACAGAAAACTGCAAAACATTACTGAAGGAAATTAAGAAAGATATATCCTGGATATATCCTGTTCATGGATTAGAAGACTCAATATTTTAAAAAATGTTAATTCTCCACAAATTTATCTATAGATGCAATACAATGTCAATTGAAAATCTAACAAGATATTTTGTGGAAATTATTAAAATGATTCTAAAATCTTTATAGAAATTTCAAGAGCCAAGAATAGCCAAGATAATCTTGAAGAAGTAAAACAAAGTTGGAAGACTTATACTACCATATATCAAGAGTTATTATAAAGCTACAGTAATTAAGATAGAGTAGTTTTTTTTAAGCCTACAGTGCTCGGTATTCCTAGGCAGTCTCCCATCTAAGTGGTTCAAAAATAGATCAATGGAACAGAATAGAGAATACAGAAACAGACCCAGACATACATGATTACTCGATTTGTCAAAGATGCCACTGTGGTGCAATGAAGAATGGATGGTGAAAGACACTGGATCAATTAAATATTCATATGAAAACAAATGAATCTTTGTCTCTACTTCACACCAAACACAAAAACTAATTCTAGATGGAATGTAGATTCATGCAAAAGGCAATAAAAATCAGTCTTTTAGAAGGTAGTACCAGAAAATATCTTCATGACCTCAAGGTAAGAAAAGATTTTGAAACTGGTTACAAAAGCAGTAACCATAAAGGAAAAGATTTATAAATTGGACTTAATTGAAATTAAGGACTTCTTTTCATTAAAATATGCCATTAAGAGAGTAAAAATGCAAGCTAGTGAATGGGAGAAAATATTTATAATACATCTATCCAACAAAAGACATGTTCAGAATATATAAAGAATTCCCACAAATCAATAAGAGAAAAACAGACAATCCAACAGAAAAATGGGCAAAATATTTGTACAAGCCATTTCACAAAATATCCAAATGGCCAATAAACCTCATAAATCAAAAGAGAAATGAAAATCAAAGCTACAATGAGATACCACTACACACTCACCAGATCTAAAATTAAAAAGACCGACAATGCTAAATATTGACAAGTATGCATAACAACTGGAACTCACATACATTTCTAGTGGAAGGGTAAATTGGTGCAGCCACTGTGGAAAATTATTTGTGTCTACTAAAAGCAAACATATGCATATTCTGTGGTGCAGCAATTCCACTTCTAAGTATATACGCAACACAAATGTGTTCATATGACCACCAAAAGATGTTTTAAAATGTTCATAGTATAATAGTTTCCAAAAACTGGAAACAACCCACATTTCTATCAACAGTATAATAAATTATGGTATACTGATACAAGGAATACTGTCACCTATGAAAAGAAATAAACTATTATTACACACAACATAGATAAAACTCAAACATAATGTTGAGTGTAAAAAGGCAGGCATAAAAGAATATATGATAAAAGAATACATAGTACATGATCCCATTTATATAAGGTTCCAAAACAGGCAAAATAACCCAAGATATTAGAAGTCAAGATAGCCACCTTTGGGGAGGAGAGAGGCTAGTGACCTGGGAGGGACTTAGGTAGGACTTTGGGGGACTAGTAATATTCTGTTTCTTGATCTGGGCCATAGTGACACAGGTATGCTCACTTTGTGACAATTCATCGAGCTACATATTTATGATTATTATACTTTCACAAATGTTGAACCCAATAAAGAATGCATTAAAAAATATTGACTAAGACTCTATGACCCCTTTCCATAATAATACATCATTTTAGTTAATAATTGTTATTAATTAGTTAATAATTTTTTAATTACTGGAAATTTTTCTCTACTAAGTTTTTCTTTATTATAAATTCCACGTCATTTTTCTTCTTCTAGAATTATACATATTATAATTATGTATTATTATATAAATCTGATAGGTACATTATTATCTATCAGATTTACAATCTGTTTCACTGATACTCTTCAGTATTTCCAATACTTATCAACCACAGTTTTCACTATTTAGTAATACTTTTTAGTTTTATTCAAGCTTAATATATGTTTTGTTTGTCCTTCTACTCTCTGAGAACAGATTTTCAACATTTGAAAAATTGGTGTCTCTTGAAGACCATCGGTTCTCAATTGATAACGTACATAAACATCACTTGAGGAACATGTTTAATTAAAATGCATGATCCTTGTTCTCAGCAGAAATTCTGACTCAGTAAGATTTGGGATAGAGACTGGGGATGTTCATTTTCACACACACCTCAACTGTTGTGATGCAGTCGCTCCCCCGTTACTCTTTGGAAAACACTCTTATGGACCATTCATTTTGGTGACTTTTAATTTTCCATGAGTTCTCATTTTTTTGTGTGCGCTACAAAACTTTCCTCTGGTCCACATTATTTTGGAGAAGTGGAGTGAGGAGTCAGGGCAAGGTTGGTATTTGTTGTTACTTGAGTTTAACCACTTAATCTTTGTTGTTTAATTACTTTGTCATTTCAGAGGATGTAGTAGAATTTCTTAAGGTATTAAAAAGAAAGAGTTCTTGAAATTCTCTTGGCTTCTGTGACACTAATTACCTCTTAAGCCAATTCTTCTCAATTTCCTTTGCAGGTTCTTTTCTGCCACCTCTCTCTTAAGCCCATTTTCCCTTCCCGTTCTATACATTTCCCCTGGGTGATCTCATTCATGGCTGTGGTTTCAACTACCATCAATATGATGACAATTCCTAATATCTCCAGTCTGAACTCCAAACAAGAATATTCAATTAACTGTTGAAAATGCTCATTTAAGTATCCCTTGGGAACCCAGATTCAATATGTCAAAAACTGGACTCCTCACCTTTTACCCCAAGTCTCTTCTTCCTGTATTTCCTATGTGCATGAACTACTGTACCCAGTCAACCAGGGCAGACGCTTGATTCTGTTGCTTTCACCGCCCACATCCAGAAGCCTTTCAAATCCTATCTATTTTACACCTTTATCTCTAGATTCTTCCCCTCCTTTTATCCCCAGACCCACCTAGGTCTAGTCTTCATGTAGTATGGCTATAGCTCTTCTCTCTTCCTCTAGTCTTGCCTCTAGTTTTTCCATATTCACATTTCACTTCTGGTAGTATTATAAAACTACAAATCTGATCATGTCACATTTGGGCTCAAAATGTTTCCAAGTAGTCTTCTGTATAAGACTTCTAAACAGAGACAACAACATCCTTTATTATTGGATACAGCCTTCGTCACTAGTCTTATCTTCCATTATTTCTCCCCCCACCAAACTCCAAACACAGCCATTCTGAACCACATGCAATTTTCTCTCTGTCTCTTGTAACATATATATTTTCCCACACGCTGCTCATTTGCCTTTAACACCCTCCTCCTTCACTCGAGTGTCTTCCTAATTTATACCCATCTTTCAAGTGTTGACTTAGGTATCAACTCCTGCTCCAGGCTTCGCTGGCCTCTGACTTAGATGCTAGTCTTCTGTATGCCCTTACTCTCTCATATGTATGTTCACTTCTCTCATAGCATTGACCACACTGCGTGGTCACTGTTGGCCTATTTTCTGTCTTCCCAACTAAAATGTTCTAACTTTACTCAGGTCTCTACCTAAAAGAAGCCTTACCTGACTATCCTATCTAAAACTGCATCCATCTTATCACTCTCTATCCCCTTACCCTGCTTTACTTTTCCTCATGGCACTAATAACCACCCAGCAATGTATTATCTATTCATTTGTTCGTTTGTTTAGTTTCGACTTCCCACATATGGCATACAATTCATGAGAACAATGTATTATTTCACCACTGTATTCCCAGAACCAAAAGAGTCCCTGACACAGAAGTGCTAGATAAATATGTGATAAACAAATAAAAGAATGTTTTCTTTGTATGTAAAGTTTCCAACTTTTACGTCATTATATCCTCAGCTCTTAGAACTAGTGTTATTGACACAAAATATATATCTAATAAATATTTGATGAATTAACAGACAGATAGATGGCCCTAATAACTGCTCCACCAAAAATATATATTAAATTTGTATTATCTCACATACATGAGGTGGGTACGGTATGTCTGTGACCAAGTTATGTAAATAAAGGAGATTGTTGAAAATTATTTAATACCAAGACAAACAAACTTGTATTAGGAAATAAGCAATAATGGCCAGCACTTCTGCTTAAAAATCAGATAATTTGGACTTTGTGATAGGCATAATTCTAAACAGGTCCCCCAAGATTCCCATCCCCTGGTTATTCAGACACTAAATATTGCTATGAAAAGACACTGCAGATGTAATTAAGGTCACTAATCAGCTGTCCTTAATAGAGGGAGATTATCCTGCATTAACCAAGTAGGCACAATATAATCACTTGAGCCCTTAGAAGCAGAAAAGGAAGGCAGAGAGTCAGAGGAGATGCAACAGAAGAGAAGGTCAGTGTGCATACACCAGTTGATTGTTTTGAAGACGAAGAAAGAGAACCACAAGCCAAAGAATGTGGGTGGCATCTAGACGCTGAGAACAGCCTCCAGCTGGTAGCCAGCAAGGAAACAGGACATCAGTCCTACAACCACATGTAACTGAATTTGGCCAATAATTTGCATGAGCCTGGAAGCTAATTCTTTCCTAGAGCCTCCAGGTAAGAGCCCAGGCCAGCTGACAGTTTTAATTTGGCCTTACGAGACTCAACAGAGAAACCAGCTGAGCCACCCAGACTTCTGACCTACAAAACTGTGAGATAATAAACTTGTGTTATTTTAAGCTACTAATGTGTGATAATTTATCGTGGCAGCAATAGAAAACTAATAGAAGTTCATTTCCTATCCTACCACCAGTTTGCAGGGAGTCTCTGAACAAATTATTTCACATTTCTGTGTTTTAGTTTGGTATCAGTTTCTACCAATAAATGGGCTTGAAAATAAACAAATTAAGTAAAAATAACTACTTCATAAAGCTTAATTTTTTTTAAGAATTCAGAACAATCTTAAAAATCTAATTGAATCTCCTTATTTTACAGGCTAGAAAGCTGGGGTCCCTTCCCCAATTAGTAGAAAAGCTGAGATTTGAGGTCAGGTTTCCTAACTCCCAGCCTAGTGCTCATTCCACAACAAGAAGTAACTGCAGCACTTGTAAATGGCAGGCAGCTGTGCTAGAGGCACATCAGGGTAGGAGGGAGAAAGCCTAAGGCTGGCAGTAAGAAACTAGAAGTTTGTTCTTGGCTCTCTGACTTAGTTGTTGGATAAATCCTGAGGAAGTCATTCCTTGCCTCAGAGCCTCAGTTCTCTTGTCTGTACAATGGGAAAAATATTACCTGCCCTGCTTTCTTTACAGAGTTCAGGTCAATAAGCATTTATTGAGCACCTACTACGTACCAAGTATTGCACTGAGTGCTATGATAAAACTGGGTTCCTGATCTCAAATAATTCACTTACAAACAGATTATTTCAATTTCATGTGATAGATGTTATGCAAAGGTAAACAAATGGGCTATGGGACCGTGGGGAGGGCCATCTAATCCAGACACCTAACCCAGACATGAAGACAGAGGAGGTAAAGAATACTCCTGCCTCTTGAAGGACAAGTAGATATTTGCCAGCAGAAAACGGCTTTCCAGACAGGAGAACCAACATGAGCTCAAGCATACAGACAAGAAATAGCACAGTATGAACTGCAAGTAGCCCATTTTGCCAAGAATCAAGAGTGTCAGGAGACAAGTTCATAGGCAAAAGCCAGATAATAAAAACCATTGTGTGACTTGCTAGGGAGTATGAACTTTGTCCTGTAGGCAATGGAAGCCATTGGAAGGGTTGAAGCAAGCTAAGAAATGTGGCAGTGTAGAAGATTGATTAGTGGGAGTCTAGACTGGAAACGTAGGTAGAGGCTATTACCATAGTGCAGGTGCCAGCAAATAAAGACTTGAAAGGGAAAAACGGTGGTGGGGATTTGGAGGAGAAGAAAGATTCAATAAATCTTCACAACAGCGATTCTTAAACCCTGCTTGCACAATAAAATCCTCTGGTAGCATCCAGACCTCCTGAATCAGAATCTCCAGGGGCAAGGCCAGGCACTTTTCTAAAAGTCACAGATGATTCTGATGAGCACCTACATTTCTGAGCTGTTCTAGAGCAGGTGTTAGCAAACTGCAGCCATGGACCAAATCTGACCCACTGCCTGTTTTTGTACAGCCTGTGAGCTAAGAATGGTTTCTACATTTTTAAGTGGTTGAAAAGAAATCAAGAAGAATATTTCATGACACATGAAAATTATATGAAATTCAAATATCAGTGTCCATAAGTAAAGTTTTATTGGAACACAGTCACATTCATTTGTTTACATATTGTCTATGACTGCTTTCCTACTACAATGACAGAGTTGAGTAGTAGCCACAAGGAACATATGGCCCAAAGCCTAAAATATTTACTATCTAGTCCCTTACAGGAAGGTTGCCAACTCCTGATCTAGAGCAGTGGTTCTCAGTCTTGGCTGCACGTTGGAATCATCTGCATTTCCCAAGTCAGATCTCTAGGGGTGGAACCCAGGCAGCAGTATTTTTTTAACGCTCCCTGGTGAGCTTTAACCTGTGCGGTCAACGTTGAGAACCACCAATTGAGAGGGTTATATTGACAGAACTTAGTGATTGATTAGACGTGATTGGTGAAGGAAAGAAAGATTATATGAATTTAAAAACACATTTTTGAGGATTGTCATTGTTATTGTGAGCTCCTTGAAGGCAAAGAATGAAATCACCTTTCTATATCCCCAGTACCTAGCAGTAAAGGTACTCAGTAAGAACTGTATGAATGCATGAATTAATTACTCCTCATTGAAGTAGTCTCCATCCAAGGCACTTGGGCCATAGTTTATGTTCATTTCAATGCCACAGAACACTTTTCAAAAACGAACCTTGTCCATTTACACAAAAAATATAGGTTTAACTTGAAAAAGATCCCCAGAGATTACTTTAGTAATGTTCCAAAGACTTAAGAGAATAATATGCATAAGATTACAAGACAATAGTCATAAAATGTCAATTTTCACTTACTCAGTTTTCTGAAACAACAGTTTCCTTTTAACTCTGGCACAAATTATTTTTAGTATTTTTAGCATTTAAGCTATTTTTAGCATTTAAACCTAATTCAAATAGTCAAATTAGATCAGGTTATATCAGAATATTATTGTTTTTGGCCAAGGTCCTTTGCAAAACTTACAAAGCAAAGAATAAATATAATGTGATATTTTAAATAAATGATAAAGATCAAAACAGAATAAAGTTAGAGGTCATGTTTGAGTATAAGAAAAGTTAACAACCTTTCAGAAATTATTATTGTGGTGTCTAAAGTAGGTTGAAATATCAATCACAGACAGTTAACCATTTCCATACTGCACAAGAATTGATACTAGTTGTTAAATCATGTCCCCTTACCAATTGTGCTATGCTCATCGATATTTTCAACATTTCTTCAGTGTACATATGCTGTTTTGGAGACAGGAAGAGAAAGAGAAGTTGAGAGAGAGGGAGGAATTCTAAACATATGGGTATATCAATCAATAGAAAGTCTTTAGTCGTGGCAGTGGGTATGGTTTCAGTCCAGACTGTCATAAAGGCATGTCTGACTTTTGAAAAAGCAATGATGAATAGGAAGTGTAATCTATTCTATCACTATTAATTGTTATTAACTGCACAAAATTTTATACAAAACAGCATTATAACAATGTTTTGACCAAAAATCTAAGATTACTGACTCCTTGAGAAAATATTTACGACTCCACAGAGATTGGGCAGAGATGAAACAGTCCATGGAATTTCAAACAGAATCCTTATAGGTCTCTAGCAGGCAAAGCATAGTGATTTTCATAGGAAATGGTGACTAAAATGTGTTAGCATGTTTCACATTTCCACTTTTAAATGTTATATATGATTCCGGAAAAGGCAAAGCTGTAAGACAGATAACAGATCGTTGGCTGCTGAGTTGGAAATGAAGAAAGGATTGACAACCAATGGGCACAAAGGATTGACAACCAATGGGCACCACAAGGGAAATTTGAGGGGTGTTAGAACTATAACTTGATGGTGGTGGTAGTTACACAAACTATGCATTTGTCAAATGTCAAATTTGTCAAATGTCAAAACTCATAGAACTGTGCACCAAAGAGTGAATTTTACTGTATGTAAATTTTAAAATAAAAAATGTTAAATATTGTATACATATAAACCTAATTATCTTGGAAAACCTTTCATACATTCATCAGAGGAAGGGATATATTAGTAATACAGACAGCAGTGTGAAAAAGCATATCCATTAACAGGAACACATTTATTCTCCCCATATCTTTTAAGCTAACATTTCAGAATGAACAGAGAAAGGATAGAAAACCCATTCTCTACTTTCTTTCTCAATTCACCATTCAAGATGAATGGTAGATAATTTATGTAGATAAGTGTTTTACCTTTTAGCCAATAGCTTGTGTGGCCAATATTCACTATAATTATCAAGTTGATGAAGAAATCCCCTCAGATCAGCAAATGAAGCAGAGCAGCTTGGCCCTGAGAATATACCCCACCAGTGTCCCTTCTTCTAGGCCTAGAACTAAAAGGGCCACATGCATGGACAGAAGCTAATGTGTTGTATTTTTTTCTTTCCACTTTGCTTTGTCAGCCTTCATAGGCTACCCTGTAAAGTTTAATAACGTGCTAAACTCAAGTCTTGGAATCAAATAATCAAGTTCTTTCTATTCCAAAATTAGACTTAGACCTTTAAGACATGTATGAAAAATCTACTTAAGGATACACGAGCCAACTATGCTAAAATGTTGGAGTTTCTTTTTAATTGACCATTTTTGTATTGGTTGCTAGTGGTGAAGAATGTATACTGAATAACGTCATAAAGAAGCCAGTGGAAGATCTGGGCTAATTTATTTAAAATCTGGGTGGAGTAGGGGATGGTGAAGAATTGACCTTTCTAACTAAACACAACCCCAAAGCAGTTATCAGAAAAAGGAATACAGTGGTCAATATGTTATGAAAGAATGCTCAGCCTCTATAAAAAAGAAATGTAAATCAAAACAAGATACCTTTTTCACTTATGAGACTGCAAACATTTTTAAATTTTCTAGTCAAACATGGGTGTGGAGAAACGGACATTCTCAGGAACTGTTTCTGGAGGTGTATGCACACATCCTTTGAACTATTATTCCCTAGTTACAAATTTACCTTACAGATGCACTCACAAAAATATGCAAGATATATGTATAAAATGTTGTCTTGGCTTTTTTAATAGCAAAAATATATAGACAACTTGTTAAATAAACTATGATATATCCATAAAATGGAATACTCTGTCACTTTAAAATGAATAAAGCAAATCTGTAAGTATTGATATGGAAACATCTACAAGATGTATTATTAAATTGAAAAAAAAGCAAAGGTGACACTTTCAGCCAAAATGGAGTAAGCCTGCTACAGCCCCTCTCTCGTACTACTGCAACTATAAACTTTGGACAAATTAAAAAGCAACTACAGAGGGTAATGGATACATATGCACAAAAAGGAGGTTAAATGTGGTGTCAAAAACATAAAATGTGGGAGAAGGAGAGTAAATGAGTAGAGCTTTTACCACGAGGTCAAACTTAAGAGGCCATCAACTTAATATAGATTGCTATATACATAGGTTATTATATATGAACCTTATGGCAATCACAAACAGAAACCTATAATAAATACAAAAAAAGTTAAAATAAAGGAACCCAAACATAATACTAAAGAAAGCCATCAAACCACAAAAGAAGAGAGTAAGAGAAGAAGAAAGGAACAGAGAAGAACTACTAAAACACCCAGAAAAAAAGTAACAAAATGGCAACAGGTACATACTTATCAATAGCTAATTTAAATGTTAATGGACTAAATACTCCAATCAAAAGACATAGGGTGGCTTATTGGATTAAAAAAAACAAGGCCTATATATATTCTGCATACAAGAGACACACTTCAGACCTAAGGACACTCACAAACTGAAAGTGAAGGGATGGAAAAAGATACTCCATGCAAATGGCAATGAAAAGAAAGCTGGGGTAGCAATACTTATCTCAGACAATTAGACTCTAAAACAAAAATTGTAACAACAGATAAAGAAGGGCATTACATAATGATCAAGGGAACAATGCAACAAGAAGATATAACACTTGTAAATATCTATGCACCCAACATAGGAGCACCTAAATATATAAAGCAATTATTAACAGACATAAAAGGAGAAATAGACAATAACACAATAATAGTAGGAGACTTTAACACTCCACTTACATCAATGGATAGATCATCCAAACAGAAGATCAATAAGGAAACATTGGCCATAAATGACACATTAGACCAGATGGACTTAGTAGATATATACAGAACATTCCATCCAAAAGCCACAGAATACACATTCTTTTCAAATGCACATGGAACATTCTCCAGGATAGATCACATATTAGGCCACAAAACAAGTCTCCATAAATTTAAGAAGACTGAAGTAATTCCAACCATCTTTTCTGACCACAACAGTATGAAACTAGAAATCAACTACGGAAGAAAATGAGAAAAGCCACAAATATGTGGAGATTAAATAAAATGCTACTGAACAACATGGGGTCAATGAAGAAATCAAAGGAGAAATCAAAAAATACCTGGAGACAAATGAAAATGAAAATACAGCATGCCAAAATTTATGGGATACAGCAAAAGCAGTTCTAAGAGGGAAGTTTATAGCAATACAGGCCTACCTCAACAAATAAGAAAAATCTCAAATAAACAATCGAAAAGAGCACCTAGAGGAACTGGAAAGAGAAGAATAAACAAAGCCCAAAATGAGTAAAAAAAAAAAAAGAAAAAAATCAATGAAACTAAGAGGTGGTTTTTGAAAAGATGAACAAAATTGACAAACCTTTAGCTAGACTCACCAAGAAAAAAGAGAGAAGGCTCAAATAAATAAAATCAGAAATGAAACAGGAGAAATTACAGTGGACACCTCAGAAATACAAAAGATTCTAAGAGAATACTACAAAATGCTATATGCCAACAAATTTTATAATCTAGAAGAAACGGATAAATTCTTAGAATCATACCACCTTCCAAAACTGAATCAAGAAGAAACAGACAATTTGAATAGACCAATCACCAGTAAGGAGATCGAAACAGTAATCAAAAACATCCCAAAAAATTTAAGTCCAGGACCAGATGGCCTCCCTGGTTAATTCTACCAAACATGCAAAGAGGATTTAATACCTATCCCTCTCAAACTCTTCCAAAATATTGAAGAGGGGAAGCTTCCTAACTCATTCTATGAAGCCAACATTACCCTGATACCAAAACCAGACAAGGACAACACAAAAAAAGAAAATTACAGGCCAATATCACCGATGAACATAGATGCAAAAATCCTCAACAAAATACTAGCAAATTGCATACAACAATACATTAAAAAGATCATACACCATGATGAGGTGGGATTTATTCTAGGGACACAGGGATGGTTCAACATCTGCAAATCAAACAACATGATACGCCTCATTAACAAAATGAAGAATAAAAATCACACTACCATCTTAAAAGATGTAGAGAAAGCATTCGACAAGTTAAAGAATCCATTTATGATAAAAACTTTGAAGAAAATGAGTATAGAAGGAAAATATCTCAACATAATAAAGGCCGTATATGACAAACCTGCAGCTAATATCATTCTCCATGGAGAAAAACTGAAAGCTATCCCTCTAAGAACAGGAACCAGACAAGGATGCCCACTTTCACCACTCTTATTTAACATGGTTTTAGAAGTCCTAGCCAGAGCAATCAGGCAAGAAAAAACAAATAAAAGGGATCCAAATTGGAAAGGAAAAAGTAAAACTGTCACTATTTGCAAGATGATGTTATTTTATATATAGAAAACCCTAAAGAATCCACCAAAAACTTTAAAAATAATAAATGAATACAGTCAAGTTGCAGGACACAAAATCAACATACAAAAATCAGTTGCATTTCTATACACTAACAACAAAGTAACAGAAAGAGAAATTAAGAATACAGTCCCACTTACAATTGCAACAAAAAGAATAAAATACCTAGGAATAAATTTAACCAAAGATGTGAAAGACCTGGACATTGAAAAGCATAAAACTGGTTGAAAGAAATAGAAGAAGATGGAAAGAAATGGAAAGATATTCTGTGCTCTTGGATTACAAGAATTAACATGGTTTAAATGTCCATGCTTTCTAAAGCAATCTACAGATTCAATGCAATCCCTATCAAAGTTACAATGACATTTTTCACAGAAATAGTACACAGAATGCTAAAATTTATATGGAATAACAAAAGACCCCAAATAGCCAAAGCAATCCTGAGTAAAAAGAACAATGCTGGAGGTATCACACTCCTTGACTTCAAAATATACTACAAAGCTGTAGTAATCAAAACAGCATGGTACTGGCACAAAAACTGACACACAGATCAACGGAACAGAATCAAGAACACAGAAATAAACCTGCACATCTATGGGCAGCTAATTTTCGACCAGGGAGCCAAGAACATACAATTGAGAAAGGAAAGTCTCTTCAATAAATGGTGTTGGAAAAACTGGAGAGCCACATGCAAAAGAAAGTAGACCATTATCTTACACCATACACAAAAGTTAACTCAAAATGGATTAAAGACTTGAATGTAAGACCTGAAACCATAAAACTCCTAGAAGAAAACATAGGCAGTATGCTCTTGGACATCAGTCTTAGCAGCATATTTTCAGGTACCATGTCTGACCAGGCAAGGAAAACAACAGAAAAAAATAAACAAATGGGATTACATCAAACGAAAAACTTATGCACAGCAAAAGAAACCATCAACAAAATGAAAAGACAACCTAACAATTGGGAGAAGGTTTTTGCAAACGACATATCTGATAAGGGGTTAATATCCAAAATATGTAAAGAACTCATACGTCTCAACAACAAAAAAAACAAACAACTCAATTAAACAATGGGCAAAAGATCTGAACAGACATCTCTCCAAAGAAGATATACAGATGGCCAACAGGCACATGAAAAGATGTTCAACATCACTTATTATTAGGGAAAGGCAAATCAAAACTACAATGAGATATCACCTCACACACATCAGAATGGCTATAATCAACAAAACAAGAAATAGCAAGTGTTGGAGAGGATGTGGAGAAAAGGGAACCCTCATACACTGCTGGTGGGAGTACAAACTGGTGCAGCCACTAAGGAAAACAGTATGGTGATTCCTCAAAAAATTAAAGACAGAACTACCATAAGATCCAGCTATTCCACTGCTGGGTGTTTACCCAAAGAACACTAGAACACAAGTATGTAAAGATATTCACACTCCTAGGTTGATTGCAGCATTATTCACAATAGCCAAGACTTGGAAATAACCTAAGCACCCATCAAGGGAGCAAGGGATAAAGAAGATGTGGTATATACACACAGTGTAATACTACTCAGCCATTAAAAAAAGATGAAATCTTGCCATTTGCGAAAACATGGATGGACCATGAGAATATTATGCTAAGCAAATAAGTCAAAGGGAGAAAGTCAAATACGGTATGATCTCACTCATAAATAGAAGATAAAAACAACAACAACAAACAAATGCATCAATACAGAGATTAGATTGGTGCTTACCAGAGGGGAAGGGGGGAGGGAAGAGGGCAAAAGGGGTGACTGGAAACAAATGTATGGTGATGGATTGCAATTAGTCTTTGGGTGGTGAACATGATGTAATCTACACAGAAATCAAAATATAATGATGTATACCTTAAATTTATATAATGTTATAACCCAATGTTGCCTCAATTAAAAACAAGAAAAAAGGAAAAGAAAAGAAAATATATTAAGAAAATAAAAAAGAAAAAGGAAAATTCTAAGCCAGAGGAGAGTGGGACATCTTTAAAATCTTGAAAGAAAAGAACTGTTGAGTTCTACCTCCAGTGAAAACACCCTTCATGAATGATGACAAAATAAGGACATTCTCAGATGAAGGAAAAATAAGTTAATTTAAAACAATAACAAATTTAAAAGAATAGAAACCTTAGCAAGTATCTTCTTAGATATCAATAACAGAAATACATCTGGAAAATTCCCCATTATTTGAAATGTAGACAACACACTTCGAAATAAACCATGGGTCAAAGAGGAAGTCTCAGGGGATATTAGACAATATTTTCACTGAATGAAAATGAAAGTACAAGACATCAAAATTTGCAGGATTCAGCTAAAAGAGTTCTTAAAGGGAAATTTACAGCATCAAATGCTTTGTTACAAAAGAAATGTCTCAATAATGAAAAAAGTGCAAAGACAAGCAAAGTAAATCCAAACCAAATAGAAGGAAGGAAAAGACAAACCTAAGAACAGAAATCAATAAAGTTTTAAAAAGAGATTTCATGAAACCAAAAGCTGGTTCTTTGAAATGAGCAATAATATTTGTAAACTTGTAGACAGACAAACCAAGAAAAAAGAGACGACATATATTACCAGTAGCAGGAACGAGAAATCTTACAGGAATTAAAGGGGTAATAAGGAAATACTATAAACAATCCTATGGCCATAAATCAAACAACTTAGATCAAATGGGCCAGTGCCTTGAAAGACGTAAATTAACAAAACTCACTCAAAAAGAGAGAAATAACTTGAATATTTCTATATCTATTAAAGAAATTGAAAACCTTCCCACAAAGAAAACTCCAGGCTCAGATGGTTTCATTGGAGATTTCTACCAAACATTTCAGGGAGAAATAACATCAATTCTACACTATTCCTTCCAGAAAATGAGTGGAGAAAACACCTCCCAACGCATTCTATGAGTCAGAATTACACTGACACCAAAACCAGAAATAAGACATTGTAAGAAAACTACAGACCAATACCCTTATGACCATAGATGCATAAATCCTCAACAAAATATTAGCAAATTATATACAGAAACGTATAAAAATGTAATACATTATGAACAAACGGGTTTATTCAAGGAATGTGAGGCTGGTACAATATTTGAAAATCAATCAATGTAATTCACCATTAAGAAAATTTTTAAAAATCATAGATTATCTCAGTTGATGATGAAAAAAAAGCCCTTCAGAAAAGTCTATATCCATTCATAGTAAAAACTCTCTACAAAGTAGGAATAGAAGAGGACTTCCTCAACCTGATAAAGGGCATCTACAAAAAATCTGTAGCTAACATCATAATACTTAAATTATCCAAGCTTTAATAATCTAATCCATAAAATGAGGATAGAAATATTTGCTTCTTGGATTTGTTATGAAAGTTAAAGTTGTTAGCATAATGTCTAGCACATTAAAATCAGTAAAAATGGTAACAATTATTATATATGCAATAATAAAATTTATATTCATCATACATCAGTACTGCATTATTGGCTGGAATGTTGCACGGTCCAGATCTCAAAATGTCTTCAGTATCACCAAAGGAAGAAAAAAAGCACAAGTTGTAAAAAGCAGAAGGTGATAAAAAGCAAATCAAACAAAAAGGAAATGAAACTAGAAAAGAGAAATAATATCCTATGACTATTCCTCATAGTAATGAACATTAGCAGTCACTTTTAAAATCCATTCCATTGAAAAACAAAATGGAAACCATTGCAATGAATTTGAGAAGAAACCTGCTCACAAAGTTGTCCCTGTAAGAGAATCCAACGCGAGACTCAGAGTTTCAGACTCACAAAACCAGAGTTTCCTAGTGAAGGTGTTACTCTTGTGGTTTTTCTTTTTGTTTTGTTTTGGCTTGGTTTTTTTTTGTTTAAATGCTGTCGTGCATTTCATTTTTATTTATTTATTTATTTATTTATTTTGTGAGGAAGATCAGCCCTGAGCTAATATCTGTGCTAATCCTCCTCTTTTTGCTGAGGAAGACTGGCTCTGAGCTAACATCCACTGCCAATCCTCCTCCGTTTTCTCCCCAAAGCCCCAGTAGATAGTTGTATGTTATAGTTGCACATCCTTCTAGTTGCTGTATGTGGGACAAGGCCTCAGCATGGCCGGAGAAGCGGTGCATCGGTGTGTGCCGGGATCCGACCCGGGCCGCCAGCAGCAGAGCGCACGCACTTACCCACTAAGCCACGGGGCCGGGCCCTCTTGTGGTTTTTCTTAAATCAGAGTTCTCATTCATGAAAGTTCCAACCAGTCTTCTGGAATTTGTGTCAGTTATGGATTTATTTCTTTTAGGGAGTTTATGTGGCGAGGTTGTCCAGACTTCTTCAAAGCAGAGATTGTTATTGATATAAACTAGGGCCCATCTTTCACGCTGGAGAGATTAAACCAAGAGCCAAATCTTTGCGAGAGTCAAGGGAGAAAAAGGGTGCTTGCCCACCCACCCACTTGCTAAGAATACATCTTCTGATAAAGAAAAGTAAACTTTCTCAGGTTCCTACTTCCTGCATCCAAGACTTAATAAACTCCTCAGTGATTCTAAAAGTTCAAGTAGTATGAATGCCTCTGATGACTTTATGCTTTATTTCAGAGGATGGAATTCATACCACTCTAAGAGTATTATATTTATATTGTGTTGTAAGTATTTCTGTGTTAAATATTTTGTAGTGTTTGTGTGCCTATTATGTTCTACTTAAGTCCTTCTGAGTTTTTCTTTCTTTTTTTTTTTTTAAATTTTTTGTTTATTGCAGTAACATTGGTTTATAACATTGTAAAAATTTCAGGTGTACATCATTGTACTTCTATTTCTGCATAGATTACATCATGTTCACCACCAAAATACTAATTACAACCCATCACCACACACATGTACCCAATTATCCCTTTCACCCTCTTCCCTCCCCCCTTCCCCTCTGGTAACCACCAATCCAATCTCTGTCCCTATGTGTTTGTTTATTGTTGTTATTATCTACTACTTAATGAAGGAAATCATACGGTATTTGACCTTCTCCCTCTGACTTATTTCACTTTGCATCATGCCCTCAATGTCCATCCATGTTGTCACAAATGGCTGGATTTCATCGTTTCTTATGGCTGAGTAGTATTCCATTGTGTATATATACCACAGCTTTTTTATCCATTCGTCCCTTGATGGGCACTTAGGTTGCTTCCAAGTCTTGGCTATTGTGAATAAGGCTGCAATGAATACAGGGGTGCATGTACCTTTGCAAATTGGTGTTTTCAAGTTCTTTGGATAAATACCCAACAGTGGAATAGCTGGATCATATGGTAGTTCTATCGTTGATTTTTTGAGGAATCTCCATACTGTTTTCCATAGTGGCTGCACCAGTTTGCACTCCCACCAGCAGTGTATGAGAGTTCCCTTCTCTCCACAACCTCTCCAACACATGTTGTTTCCTGTCTTGTTAATTATAGCCATTCTGACGGGCGTGAGGTGATATCTCATTGTAGTTTTGATTTGCATTTCCCTGATAGTTAGTGATTTTGAACATCTTTTCATGTGTCTGTTGGCCATCTGTATATCTTCTTTGGAGAAATGTCTGTTCAGGTCTTTTGCCCATTTTTAATTGGGTTGGTAGTTTTTGTTGTTGAGATGCATGAGTTCTTTATATATTTTGGAGATTAAGCCCTTATCAGATGTATGGTTTGCAAATATCTTCTCCCAATTGTTAGGTTGTCTTTTCGTTTTGTTGATGGTTTCCTTTGCTGTGCAGAAGCTTTTAGTTTGATGTAGTCCCATTTGTTTATTTTTTCTATTGTTTCTCTTGCCCGGTCAGATGTGGTGTTTGAAAAGATGTTGCTAAGACTGATGTCGAAGAGCGTACTGCCTATGTTTTCTTCTAGAACTTTCACAGTTTCAGGTCTTACGTTCAAGTCTTTAATCCATTTGGAGTTAATTTTTGTGTATGGTGTAAGGTAAGAGTCTACTTTCATTTTTTTGCATATGGCTATCCAGTTTTCCCAACACCATTTGTTGA
The DNA here is from genome assembly GCF_057802395.1 of Ceratotherium simum simum. NCBI lineage: Eukaryota > Metazoa > Chordata > Mammalia > Perissodactyla > Rhinocerotidae > Ceratotherium > Ceratotherium simum. Next base: position 15,935,173 of record NC_141930.1, read on the forward strand.
AGAGACTTTCTTTTCCCCATTGTATGTTCTTGGCTCCTTTGTCAAAGATTAGCTGTCCATAGATGTGTGGGTTTATTTCTGGGCTTTCGATTCTATTCCATTGATCTGTGTGTCTGTTTTTGTGCCAGTACCATGCTGTTTTGGTTACTATAGCTTTGTAGTATATTTTGAAATCAGGAGTGTGATACCTCCAGCTTTGTTCTTTTTCTCAGGAGTCCTTTAGCTATTCGGGGTCTTTTGTTGTTCCATATAAATTTTAGGATTCTTTGTTCTATTTCTGTGAAAAATGTTGTTGGAACTTTGATAGGGATTGCATTGAATCTATAGATGGCTTTAGGAAGTATGGACATCTTAACTATGTTAATTCTTCCAATCCAAGAGCACGGAATATCTTTCCATTTCTTTGTGTCTTCTTCAATTTCTTTCAGAAATGTTTTATAGTTTTCGGTGTACAGATCTTTCACCTCTTTGGTTAAGTTTATTCCTAGGTATTTTATTCTTTTTGTTGCAATTGTAAATGGGATGGTATTCTGAATTTCTCTTTCTGCTACTTCGTTGTTAGTGTACAGAAATGCAACTGATTTTTGTATGTTGATTTTGTATCCTGCAACTTTCCCATATTCGTTTATTACTTCTAAGAGTTTTCTGGTGGATTCTTTAGGGTTTTCTATATATAAAATCATGTCATCTGCAAATAGTGACAGTTTCACTTCTTCCTTTCCAATTTGGATCCCTTTTATTTCTTTCTCTTGCCTGATTGCTCTGGCTAGGACTTCCAATACTATGTTAAATAGGAGTTTTTCTTTTCCTACATTTATGGCTTACTGATACACTAGCAATCTAGCTCAGTTTGTACCACTCCCAATAAGGATTTTTAGGTTAAAATTAAATAATGGTTTCTTTTTTCTTTTTTAATCTTGACTATCTCATCCTATGACAAGGGCTAGTTTAACCAAAGAGATTCAGTCTTTGGAAATGCAGAAACTCATACAGAAATAAATTACTGAAGGGTGACCAGCAATATAATGAAACCACATTGAATAACTCCATATATGTTCTTAATGGAGTATACTCATCTTGCATCCTCATGGAAAGTTATATTTAAAAGTTTCATATTGTTCTGATTGTTATGGTGTATAGATTCCCTGATGAGTCCATTGGCAGATGTTACCTATTTTTGAACACTTAGAAATCCATTCGATTAAGTACAACCATCTAGTTGGATGCAAAGTTTAATTTTGAAATGAAAAATGATTTCTAATATTATTTACACAACTTCGCAATGCTTTTTCTTTGAAGAGACACACAGTATTAAAAATTCTTTGTGAAGAGGACACAAAATACGTATCATGCTCCATAAATTTGATTTTATATCAATATCAAGGAGTTTTGATGACGTGTCTTCACACCAAGGCAGGCCATATGGTCAAATAGCACAAAGCAATTTTTCTCCTATAAATGGAACCATTCTCCACTTAAGGATTTCATAGTCCTGAAAATCCCTGGTTGTAAACCGTGGTCTCATAAAGAGACTAATGAGCAAACTCAAACGTGTACGATAGGGAAAAATTTGTGCACTGGGGTGAGAGAGAGCCAGCCAAATGTGGAACCCTCTGCTGTGATATAAGACAGAGGACAAACAGGACCTTTCTAGATACTAGATATTGCTAAAAGTAATGTAATGGCCATCTGTATTCAAGCTCTCTCTTTCCAGTAACAAAAGTCTGATTTTTGTCATTGTCATTTGACATGGTTTACGTGAGACTGATACTAACCCAGCTCCAAGGATGGGCATGTGACCCAAGGCAGACCAACCAGAGTAAATGAAACTCAATTCTTAAACTTTGGTTGGAACTATTGGAAAAAAGGCATGCTATTCCATTTAAATTATTGGCAAAATAGGATATAAATCCAGAACTACTAACTGCCATTTTATCACCATGAGGGAAGAGCCTGCTCAAAAAATGGAGCCAATATAGAGAAAAATAGCCAAGAAAGATTTAACCTTATTGACATCATTTGAGTTCCTGGATCAGACCATGTCTGAAGTCCTAGGGTTTTCAGATATGAAGTCAATACATTCCTTTTTTTCTTATGCCAGTTATCAAATAAAAGAAAGTCTTCTATAAGGATTAGTCTAAGACACACTCCTGGTTCACACTTTCAAATATTTGAGAAGAGTCAGTACTACAGTCACATAGCTCATGTTTTAATCTTAAAAGGTTCTTCTGTTTGCAATAGGTAGAGCCTCTAGCAAGCACCATGCTTTTATGTTAATATCTTATTGTTTATTTCTGAAGTGGTGTATATTTCTACCTTTACAGATACATTAGAGAATTCAAGGATTTCCCCATTCATAGGGATCTCTGGTAGAGAATAAATTTCTTCATAAATAAAGAAAAATATACATATTAACAGAAATATCGGGATACCTCATTCTAAACCTTCATAAGTTATTTACTGAAGCACAGGTTATAAATATTAATAAGGAAGAAATTAAATTGAAAAACATGAGACTAGTTATCTTTTTATCCTCATCACCTAACTCAGTACCTGGAACTTAATAATGTTGTTTGAATGAATAAATGTATGTATGACTAAAGAGATGAATAAGTGAGTGAAAAAAATTAATGGAAAATAATTACCCCACATCTGACTCCTGGATTTTTCCCATGTAGCATTATTTCTTTGTTGATTCAGTTTCTCTACAAGTAAAGTGTAAGGTATAAACTGCAACTTGGAATCACTATGTTATTAGTACAAATCTGGGGAATACACTAACACGTTTACAAATAGTCTACTCTCGTGGTTTAAGAAAACACCATGCTTTCAAGAGATTTTGCAAATGACACACTTTTCATTGCCAGTAGAAAAGCAGTCTCCTCCTTATTTTCCTTTTCTTTTCTTTTGTTAGTAAGGCTTTTAGCAAAGAAAAGTGAATGATAAAATCACGTGACCCAAGTTCCACGTGGAATATTTTAGTAAATATGAACTTCTAATTTATTCTGATCTTTTCACAGTCTTAGAAAATATGTAATATCCACACAGTTTCCACAGAAATAGAATTTTCTCAGGTTATTCTACAGTCATTCATTATGAATCTCCACAATAAACTGATGGTATAAATGCTACTATCAACTTTTCAAAAATGAATAAACTGAGAATCAATATGGATGATTGACCTTCACACAGCAAATTACCAGGCCTGGAGCACAAAGCACCTGGCTTCCATATTCTATGAGACCACACAATGGTGGCTGCCATTCCAAATCACAAGGTAATGCAAAAGTTCCTCCAACAGAACAGACTTTTAGAGAACTCTCTTCCTTCTGGCCAGGTCTGGGCTGACGTCAGTCTGATTCTTTCGTGTGCTACAACAGGTGTGGCCAGAGTCTCAAACACTAGCATGCAGTCACCCTTAAACTCAGTCACTAATACTAGTGCCGTGAAATTGTATTCAGATTACAAACTTGCCGGAAAAGTTCTATTTTCTCTTATAGCACCTGACACATTTGTAGCATTTGATCAATGCAAAATATTAATAAAGATTATCACAACTATTTGAAACAAAAAAAAAAGATGTGGTTTTGTTATCTTTTTTGGTAGAACCTCCATATCTTAGAAGATATCATACTAGTTAATTCTCAGGAAAACCTTGCAAAAGAGATTGGCACAATTTTCCTCACTGAAAAATAAAGAAACCAAAGTTACTACGCCTGAATCACAGAATTTAGAACCGAAAGACACTCTAATTAGCAATGGGAGCTTCCTCATTTATGTCATATATCATTTTCATTCCTACTATGTGCCAAGAACTGTACTAGGAGCTGAGGATAAAACTAGAGAGACATGAAAATAGCGGCACAGCAGGGTTACATGACTTGTCTAACACCATCCAGCTTCTTTGAGGCAGATATGGCCCACTGCTCAGGCCAGTGCCATTATTTCTAGACCACACTAGGCTAAGGTACCATAGTAAAGGCAGGAAAGGTTTCTGCTATCTAAGACCTACTCTGTCCCACCTAACATGCTCTGCCCTTACCAGTACCTCCAATCTGATATGCAAAACTAATCACACTTAAAATATAGTTTTAAGGATTTTATTCTCAGATCATATATTAACCTGCAATGGGTAAGGAAGGATATCAAATATTTTCCTTGGAGACAGCAAGATATAGTGAAAGAATGCAGACTCAAGATCAGGATGGACCTATTTGTTAGCATAGGGAAACTCGTTTACCTGCATGATACTTGATTTCTTTGTTTTTTTTTTTAAGTGTACAACAGAAATAATAATACCTACAATACAAGGGTGTTGTGAGGTTAAAAGGAATGCATGAAAAGTCCTTCATACTCAGGATGAGTCCAATAAATGGTAACTATTATTATTTCTTTAAATATCAAACTCCAGTTTTAGAAGGGAATGGTTCTATCGTTGGAATGCAAAATTTCTTCCCATTATTCCATTGGTCTGAGACAAGGAAATGCTCTAATCAGTCTTTAATTAATTTTTCTAACAGACTGTGCTCCCAAGCTTAGTCAAGATTCCTCTAGCTGGCTTACTGGCTATCCTTTAATTGCCTGGCCACAATTCTACACATTATAATCCAAATATGCAACTCTCCAGTGAAAACACTACTGCATCCACAATCACTTCGTTTCCCCATCCCTGTATTCTAGCTTTCCCCCTTAACCTCTCAGGTTTTATTTTCAATAAGAATAGCAGAAAATAACCAAGCATTTCGTAGGGAAGGTACATAGCGGAAAGAGCATAGACTTCAGAGACAGATCAGGTTCCAATCACAGCTCGATCCCTATGGAATTTCAACCCAGATGGATGAACTTAGGCAAAAGCTTGGTCTCTTGAGTCTCAGTTTTCCTCCTCTGTAAGATGGAGGTATAATATATACCTCACAGTGTTGTGAGGATTAATGAGACTACGTACATGCAAAGCATCTAGCACAAAGGAAACTCTCAGGGAAATAGAAACTATTATTATTTTGAAAGGAGTTTTACCCATTTCTTCTAAGGTTAAATTGTTGCATCTTTTCCTTTGACCAGTTCAAGCTATTTTATAAAATAAATCAGCAATAGGACCTTATTTTTTGAGCGCAGATAACCTCAATACTTCCTGCACCGTAACTAGCTTTACTGACTTCACAGGACTGCGGCCAACATTTCCTCACACTCAGTCTCAAGTGCCCACTTTCAAACTCTCATTTTTAGAAACAAATTAATGTGCATTAGGTGAAGGTTTATAGATACCTCACTTTCAGAAGCACAGGCCAGCTTTTGATACGAAAAATGCAAAGTGACTTTTCCTTCTATTATCCCTTTCGACTGAGACCATGAAGTACTCCAATCATTACAGATATAATATTAGTTTTATCAGCCACCCCTGCTCTGTTCCACCACTTGAAACTGATTCAATCGGATGCAGATTTTCCAGAAAAACTGCGGTGAATCACCTGGGCTCACCTTCTCATACCATTACGATTACCACTGCTAATTTATTTTATTTTGCTATTTTCTAGTTTTAAGACCAGTGAAATTCATAGCCTTGTACCACAACTATAAGCTCTTGCCTTATAATTCTAAGAAGTAATTATTATTAACATAAAATTAGATTTAAAAAGAGCAAGCTTTATTAGGATACAGAAGTCTTGAGTGGGGCAGAATTTCAGGGTTGATCCCAGCTTCAGAAGGCATTTGACTTACCTCTTTTCTTCAAAAAGAAAAAAAAGAATAAAAAAGCCCAGGGACTTTTGATCAATACAAATGAAAGACTCTTTCTGTTGCCAGTCCAAAGACAATTCTTCCTTGGGGAAAATTCTTCACTCCTTTAAGCAAACTCTTCCTACCAGCAAATAAACTTTAAAAAGCACTCCTCCCCGCTTTTCCAGATAATCAATTTGAAAACCTGAACAAGTATGAGGAGAGTGGCACTTTGATACATAACAACTGTCTTGTGAAAAAAGTAAATAGAAGAAGATGTCAGGATGTACCACTTTTCTAACTGGAATTATTCACAGAAGATTTTATGTTTTCTTGCCTGGATGAAGGCCACTTCGGGCCAAAAGTGTTGAAGTAAGCCTGGTTGGTAGTTTTCAATGAGTTTCTGTTGAAAGTTTTTTGATAAAACATGGAGCTAGGGTTAAAACTTTAAGATCTGGAAAGGTTATTCTGGAGATCATCCACCCTGGGTAATGTGGTATCTAGAGACCCGATAAGGTTAATCCAAATTATCCGGGAGATTACCCCTGAGACAGCAAACGGTTCCATAAACATCACCATTGCTATCCCAAGCAGAGAAATGATATGCTTCACTTTTGTTAGCATTTTCAAGGAGACTAAACCTGAAAATGTCGGTGAAATGAAGACTTGAGTTTATAGGCAAAGCTGTCACTGGTCCTCTGAATTATGAGGCTAGACTTTCAGTAGCCGCCAAGTTATAGGTCAATCGCTTCTAGGTCAACTTTCACCTCCTTCACAAAACCCGTGATGAAATTTCAAAGGCTTTTATGTGAAGTTTTATTAACTTAGGTTAGTTTGAAAGAAAAAGATAGGCAGGGCAAAATGTGAAATTTCATTATCTTTGTCCATTGTTTTCTGCCTTTTTGCTGCAATGCTTGTAGGATCATACATGGATAATCAATTATTCTGGGCACACAGTGGGAAAGCAAGGTGAAAAGGCTAACAGGTTCTTAAAACATTTAGGGCATTTGCTACACAATATTCAAGAACTTGACTTCTTTTTCCTTTTACATTGTAAATATGTTTAACCTCCAAGCTATTTAAAACTAGGTTGAAATAGTTTCAATTTTTTCAGAATTATCATACATGCTTACAATATTACAGCGGAAAAAATACAAATTTACAGATTATAAACTAAAATACTTTATTATCTGGCACATAGTGGTAGGTGCTCAATAAATGTTTGTTGGCAAATTCTGTTCAATTTCTGCATTAAAAACAAAACCAAAGTGTAAGTATTAACGTGCAAATTATGTTATTTCCAACCCAAGTGACTGTCTAGACATACAAATAGCTGTTTGGAAAATGAAAAGTTTAAAATATAGCCAGATATGTGAACATGAAAAGACATTACTATGTGGAAAAAAAAAAAAGAATGACTATATTGGTATAATTTAGTGATTTTGGTTTACCTTTCAATCAAGTTCCTAATTCTAACACCAATATGGGGACATGGTTTATAAAGCCCAAAATTATGGTTGTTCTTTATATTTCATCTGAAACAAGCAAAGACTCAAACAGTTCATTTGTTTCTTTCCAGCTCCACTGCCATCATCCTGGTACACGCTTCTAGCATCTCCTTCAGAACTGCTACGGTAGGGCCGGCCCTGTGGCTTAGCAGTTAAGTGCGTGCTCTCTGATGCTGGCGGCCCGGGTTCGGATCCCGGGCGCACACCGACGCACCGCTTCTCCGGCTACGCTGAGGCCGCGTCCCACATACGGCAACTAGAAAGCTCTGCAACTATGACATACAACTAACTACTGGGGCTTTGGGGTGAAAATAAATAAATAAATCTTTAAAAAAAAAAAAAAAAAAGAACTGCTACGGTAGTCTCCTAACTGATCTCTCCAAATTCTCACAGGCCGCTCTTAAATCTGGTCAATTTACACTGACTGTTGTTTTTTCAATATGCGTGTCTGACTACATCACTTTCCCTTGCTTGCAACATTTCAATAGTTCCTTATTCAGAGCCTATCATAGAGGCCACGTGAACTCACAGCCATGAAAGGCCACAAATTTAAAGTTTAGCCCTACATCCAAATGAAGATATATATACAGTCACAGAGACACAGTACCAGGCTTGAGAGAAGATGCTCAACATACAACTTTAAATTGGTGTCCCATTACCACTTTAAACATATTTTTTTGTAAATTCTGTAATTATCTTATGACTAGCACACTTACACTGAATTGCATTTTTATATATTGGGACTATTAAAATTATAGCCCTAATTATTAGCCTTTTTTTTTTTTTTTTTTTACCATTTCTTGTTTTTTTTAATCGTATACCAGAACCCACGGCCTAAGCTTCTCCCAACATCTGAGAGGTCCTTTTCCAGTAAACTTGGGATAACACAAGTGCTTAACATGGCCCGCAAGACCCTAACTGCTCTGGCTCCTACTTAACTCCACAGCCTCACTACTGCACCACACTCCTCCTTGCCTCTGAACTCTGGCAACTCTGACCTTCCTTCTGCTCTTCACACAATCCCTGCTCCCTCCTGCCACAGAACTTTGCATACACTATGCCCCTGTATGGAATAGTCTCCTTCCTTCACTCCCTGACACCTCTGTAGTGTTATCTCCTGTTCATCCTTCAAATCCCAGCTCAAGTGCTACTGCCTCCAGGAAGCCTTCCTTGGCCTCTCTAACCAGACAGATTTCTCCTAATATACACTCTCTCAGCACCATGTTCTTACCCCAGTTACAATTATTTTTTTATTTACATGATTCGTAGATTAATTCCTGTCTCCCCACCAGATGTAAGTTATAAGAGAAGAAATATCTTTTCATCTTGGGAGGCAATGTGTATGTGCACATGCTTTCTCTTCACCCAGCACAGTTGGCTGACATTTATTAGAAGCTTAATAGATATTTATTTAATGAGTGAATGTTCTTTTTATCATACCATGCTGCCAATAAGAAAAATCTGAACAGATGTTAATTATAATCTATGTTTTAAAGAGCAATTATATCCATAGCCTAATCTGTACTGGCCCAATTTCTCTAAAACCAACAAAAAGCTTTTCAAAAAATAGGTATTATACCAAAATATTGTGATACCCATTCAGAAAAACATCTCTTTTGCTAAAATACAAAACTCTGACCTCAGGTGCATTAATTAGCTAGGGGAAAATTGCACTAGTGATTTAAGAGACTATGTGGGGTTTTATGCCACAAACAAAATGGACTGAGCCAAAACATTCCATTGACTCAGTTCTCCAGGGCTCTTTAAGCATCTGAGTCACATGGAGGAAAGGAGAGGCATCCATCACTGCTTCTCAGCCATCCAGACATCCTCCAATGAATCACATCAGTGGCAGGCTTTGGTTCCACTCCCATCTCACTTGTTCACATGGATAGAGGCTAAAGAGAAAAGGTCTCTCCCTCACCGCAAACTATCAATCATACCGTATCAGTGGAATAAATAAGTAAAAAAACTAAATTATATACATAGTATAGTTGTAATATGTAGGCAATTGTAATATATATATAAAATATATATACTACAGGGGGCCGGCTCTGTGGTTTAGCGGTTGGGTGCACGCGCTCCACTACTGGCGGCCCGGGTTCGGATCCCGGGCGTGCACCGATGCACTGCTTCTCCGGCCATGCTGAGGCAGAATCCCACATGCAACAACTAGAAGTATGTGCAACTATGACATACAACTATCTACTGGGGCTTTGAGGAGAAAAAGGGAAAAAAAGGAGGAGGATTGGCAATAGATGTTAGCTCAGGGCTGATCTTCCTCACCAAAAAAAAAAAAAAAAATACATATACTACAAAAATTCAACTTCCTACATAAAAAGGAAAAGACCATCTAAACAATGGAAAATAAGAACAACCTGGTTATGGTCACAGAAAAACCTCCCATGCTCGTGGAAAGGCCATTACAGATCAGTAGTTGAATAGCTAACGTGTATACAGTGCTTACTAAGTGCTAGGCACCAGCCTAAGTACTTTTACATATTTTAACTTACAATAGTCTTACGTATTAACGTATGTATTTACATATTTTAACTTACAATTCTCACAATAGTCTTACGAAATAAGTATTTTATTATCAAACTCACATTACAGATGAGGGAACTGATGCACAGAGGTTAAGTAACTTGCCCAAGGTCACATGACTAGTGAATGGAAGAACTAGGATGGAAAAGTCTGGCTCCAGATTCTATTCTCTTGAAAACATTACACTAGCTCTCAATAGTTGCCCGCCTAGATTGCACAATCCTAAATTAATCATATCACTCCAAAACATCCAAAATTTTAATTTTTTCATAGATTCTGTAACTAACAACTGTTTGAAGCTGTATATATTTATTTTTCTCAGCATTAGAGCAAATATTTAAGACGTGGAAGAAAGGCATCCAAAGAGAGACAAGAAAGTCAAAGTAGAGAAAGCCAGAATCATCTCCTCCAATCTGGTATCATAATCATAGTAAACATTTTTTGAGCACTGTGCTAAGTCCTATATCAAATTGTCTCATTTAAACCACACAATAACACACACAGACCAATGGAAAAGAAGAGAGCCCAGAAATAAACCGACATACATATGGTCAATTAATTTATGACAAAGGAGCCAAGAACATACAATGGAGAAAGGACAGTCTCTTCAATAAATGGTGTTGGGAAAACTTGACAGCCACATGCAAAAGAGTGAAACTGGACCACTATCTCATACCATACACAAAAATTAGCTAAAATGGATCAGAGAATTGAATGTAAGACCCGAAACCATAAAAATCCTAGAAGAAAACATAGTCAGGAAGCAACTTGACATCAGTCTTGGCAACAATCTTTTTTGATTTGATACCAAAAGCAATGGCAACAAAAGTAAAAATAAACAAGTGGAATTATATCAAACTAAAAAGCTTCTGTACAGCAAAGGAAACCATCAACAAAATGAAAAGGCAACCTACCGAATGGGAGAAAATATTTGCAAGTCATATGTTGGATAAGGGGTTAATATCCAAAGTATATAAAAACTCATACAACTCAAGAACATAAAAACAAACAATTAAAAAATTGGCGGAAGATCTGAGTAGACATTTTTCCAAAGAAGACAGATAGCCAAAAGGTACATGAAAAGGTGCTCAACATCACTAATCATTAGGGAGTTGCAAAGCAAAACCACAATGAGATATTGCCTCAAATCTGTTAGAATGGCAATTATCAAAAAGACAAGAAATACCAAACTTTGGTGAGGCTGTAGAGAAAAGGGAACCCTCATGCACTGTTAGTGCGAATGTAAATTGGTAGATCCACTATGGAAAACAGAATGGACATTTGTCAAAAAATTAAAAATAGAACTATCATATGATCCAGCGATTCCACTTCCGGGTATTTATCCAAAGAAAATGAAAGTACTAATTTGGAAAGATATCTGCACCCTCATGTTCAGTGAAGCATTATTTACAATAGCCAAGATACGGAAGCAGCCTAAGTGTCCATCGATGGATAAGTGGATAAAGAAAATGTGGTATATATATTCAGTGGAATATTATTCAGCCCCCAAAAGAATGAAATCTTGCTATTGCAACAACATGGATGGAACTTGAGGGCATTACACTAAGTGAAATAAGTCAGACAGAGAAAGACAAATACCATGATCTCACTTACATGCAGAATCTAACAAACAAACAAATGAAAAATGAGCTCATGGACATGGAGAACAGATTGGTGGTTGCCACAGGCAGAGGGTAGTAGGTGGGCGAAATGGGTGAAGGGGGTTAAAAAGTACAAACTTCTAGCTATAAAATAAATAAGTTCTGGAGATGTAATGTACACCAAGCACACAGCTTGGTGATTACAGTTAATGATACTGATTGTATATTTGAAAGCTGCTAAGAGTAAATCTTAAAAGTTTTCACTACTAGAAAAAAATTTGTAACAATGTATGGTAATGGATGTTAACTAGACTTATTGTGGTGATCATTCCACAATATATAAAAATACTGAATCACTATGTTGTACACTTGAAGCTAATATAATGTTATATGTCAACTATATCTAAATAAAATAAATAAATAAACCACGCAGTAGCCCTATGAGGTAACACTACACCAGTAGTGTACACTAGTACACTAGTTCCATTTTATAGTTGAAGAAACCTGGGGCTCAGGATAGCTGAGCAATTTTCACAAAGTCACACAGCCATGTCCAGATCCCACAACAAAGGAATTATTTTCTCTTATGAAGTTCCAGATTCTGCAAAGCCCCCAGAACTCGAGTAAGACACTTATGCACAAGCAGAAGAAAAAAGGGTGAAAATAAAGCAGAGTTATGGGGGCGAGGGGGTTAGATTAAGTAACTAATTGCCAAGAGAATGCCTATGTAAGAGGAGGAGACAGAGGAGGAAATTTTGATTACCAGTTCATATAGAAAAGGAGATATTGTAAATAAAGTCTAGAGAAGGTTTGTTAGGGCAACTTTTAAAGAAGTTAAAAGTATTATAGGAAAAACTCAAATGAAAAATATTTGTGTAAAAAAAAGGGATATAGCAATACAAATAATGGTGATAAAATAATAATTGCAGTAATTAAGACAGCGTTTATAAGTATCGGACATCATTCTAAGGACTTTAAATTTATCAATCCATTTAATCCTCAAAATCATTTTGAAAGATACTATTACTATTCACATTTTACAGATGAGGAAACTAAGGAACATAGAGTTTAAGTAACTTAACCAAAGTCATATAAAAAGCAACTCAAGCAATTTAAGCCAGAAACCATGCTATACTCACTTTTAAGATAGTCATAGTGGAAGTCATTCTATCTGTTGTATTAGGTGTATGTGTGACTTGTATGTGTGACTTGTATGTGTGACTTTATATGCTACATCCAGGTTACGTGCAATCATTTTCATTGTGCTTTTTTTAGTAGTATTTTAAGTCTGTATATTTCTTTTGTCAAGAAGGGATTATACTAATTTTCTGTTAAAGTACATTTTAATATGAAACTTAAAAGAAACTAGTGAAGAATAAACAGCAAACCATGGGCATGCATCCTAACTTTAATGATAGTTAAAATCCCTATTATTTATTTTAATCCATTATTTCTCAGGTCTCCATTCTCCTTTCTTCCTTCCTCCCTCCCTTCCTTCTCCTCTTCTTTAGTCCAAAAGTCATTGGGCAGACCCCATTAGGACTGTAATGATGACCTGCAGGAGGATGACATCAGAGCTGGGGAGAAAAGACAGCCTAAGCAGCTTAGCAGTGGTGCCCTTTGAAGATGGTATTGAAACCAGGTGGCAGATGCAGCCTGGCGACAGCTGGTAGGACAGTTTTGTGAAGATGGTGTTGGAATAGGGAAGCAGGGACAGCCTGACAAAGTCAGTAGCTGACTACTTACAAAGGATTGAGCAAATGAGTAAACATATTGATGATAATGGGAGCCAGTGTTCTCAGCAATTGAGAAGAACTCTATGGTATTGGATTGGAATTGAAGTTATCAATATGAACTCATAGTTTCAGAATATATAAATACAGATATAAAGGGATGTGTGTACTTATGTGTATTTCTTAGCTCCAGCCTGGGAACAGCAACATCCCAATAGCAATGAGCACACCTAGCACCCGGATCTTGGTTTCTAAGTTCCACTTTACCCTAAAAGGAACTAGGAATTCTTGGAGAAATGGCTGAATCCAGAGCTGGGCAAGGAAAGTACAAGATGAACCTGAAACATCTTTTGGAGCCAAGGGGTAAGGAAATACTAAAAAAATGGTGAAGACATGTCAAAAGGACACACAAGCCAGCTTGAAGGGGCACCGTAAGGCCAAATCTGGGTCAATATGAACATCAAAATAATAAGGTCAATAACAGATTATAAACTATTGAGTAAAATAGGAATCTGTGAGTCTACACTGCTACATACAAACAAATAAATAAATAAATAGGGAGAAAAAGAAGCTCTTCTTATAGTATAAAACCAACTAATAAAAGTAGAAGAAATGATAGAATTAGAAAAACACCACTTAGAAACCATGATAGTAATAATTAATTCAAGCATGATACATCAATGGATGTTAAAACTAGTGGGTGAAAGTGAGGCAACGAACAGATATTTATATAGTTTCAAAGTATTTCCACACAAAACACTGAATTACAAAAAAAAAAAAAAAAAAAAAAAAGCAACTATCCAGTAGAGACTCCTAGGAGACACTATGGAAATCAAATCTTCAGAGTTTACACCATTGGGGGACAAATTAACGTCACGTGCCACCAATTTGGAATACAATGATAAAACACATCATCACTTCTGTAATATTTTTGCCAAAAACTGCATAACTTGATCATGAGGAAACATTTGAAAAACTGAAATTGGGGGGCATTCTACAAAGTAACTGATTTGTGACCTTAAAATATGTCAAGGATATGAAACTCAAAGGAAGACTGAAGAACTGTTCCAGACTGAAAGAACCTAGAGAGACATGACAACTGGTTGTGGGGTATGATCCTGGATCCTTATGCTGTAAAAGATATCACTGGGGCAACTGGTGAGACTTGAATGGGGTCTCTAGGTGAAGAGTACAGGGGCTTTTTGTGCTGTTCTTGCAATTTTTTGTAAGTTTGAAATTATTGCCAAATAAACTCTTTCTTAAAACCTAAAATAAATGAAGAAATAATGTTGAATATGACACAGCATGGAACCAAATTGTGATTTGTACATTAACCAGAAAGTTCATGGAAATCTGATGAACTATTTCTTTATTGAAGTAAGTACTTAAATAGGCAGAAATATTTATTTTTAATTATATTCTTATTAAAAGCTGAGAAATTACCCAGTTCATCCTTTACACAGTTGGAAACTGAATCCTAGAAAATAAAGAAAGATCGAATACTATGATTTTATCAGACTTACAGAATATTATTTATAGATAACATTTTCTTTAAAAAATCTGAAGTTATTATGTCTCAAAATTATTTAAAAAAAAGCCTGCTTTTTACAGTTCAAATAATGCCCAAGTAATTTTTGTAAAGGGTAGACATAATGATACACATTTTTCAGTTACTGACCTACCCAAAACTCTGTGAATTTAGACTCAAAATTTTTTACTTACATAAAAGGTATTAATATTTCATTAGAAATGATTTTTTTTGAGGAGGAGGAGGAAGATCGGCCCTGAGCTAACATCCATTGCCAATCTTCCTCTTTTTGCTTGAGGAAGATTGTCCCTGAGCTAACATCTGTGCCAGTCTTCCTCTATTTTGCATATGGGAGGCCATCACAGCATGGCTTGATGAGCAGTGTGTAGGTTCGTGCCCGGGATCCGAACTGGTGAACCCTGAGCCACGGAAGCAGAGCATGTGAACTTAACCACTCTACCACTGAGCTGGCCCTAAGAAATGACTATTCTTTTAATACTTTGTTTTTCAAATTTCCCAGGGACTAAAGGAGCATATAGATCAACTTAAAAACAGATTTTAGGTACAAACAAGTTCCACAGATAAACATTGTGAATTTCTCCTTAACCTTCTTTCCAGTCCAAATGACTACTCTTAGTCAAGCATATTAATTCCTATCCCCTTGCCAGTAGTTGGTTCAAGGATGCAAAGGCCCCTCAGGGGTTTTGGGGTATAGAAGTGAGTCTTTTCTCTTGGATGATGCTGAACTGCTAGAGGCCGTATTATGATCATAAGAAGGAGCCAAAGGATGGAGCTAAAACTGTGAATGACAAAGTGGAGATAGAGCATCTCAATGTCCAATAACATTGTTTATTCACTGAATTAACCAATCTTGCAGATTGCTTTATCTCAGGATTTTCTTTTATAGAAAATAACAAAGGTCCTTATTATTTAAATCAGTTTGAGATGGGTTTTCGGTTGTAGCCAAAAATGTCTTGATACATATACATCAATGAAAAAAGTCTAAGATCAGAGAAACTGTCTTACAAAGAGAATGTCTTAAAATATGCATAAACACAAAAGAAAATATAAGTCAAAGGCCTCAAATTACTTAAGAATTTCTATATTTCAACCAGTTTCTGGAAGGTTACAGTACTGTGCAAGTGGAGTTTATAAGCAAAAGAGGACAAAGTTATCATAGAAGCCCACTACCCGGCCCAGTCCACAGAGGATAAAGGAGGAGCATGAAGAGAGCTAAACCAACCAATCAAATTCAAAACTACAGCTTTTTTGTTGGGAGGAAAGCTCCGCATTTCTTGTTCAAATAAAACAGCAACAACATATTCGGCCTCAAGGTTTGCTCACAAGTTCCTGTAATTTAATGCTTAGCATCCCAAAACATGGGTTAGCCAAGCCCAGGAGACCACAGAGGTAAGTACAGCAAATAGCCCCATGAAGGCCGCGGTGGAGAGCAGTCAACATAAGTTGCTTGTTAAAAACGTCTGCCTCTAATACCAAACCCAGGGACCACGGTCAATGCACCCACCCTAGTAGCCATGCTTGACCTTTAAGATGGTGTATGCAAAATGCTGACTTGGAGAACTGTCAGATGGAGTGGAGAGATGAGATAATAGCCGAGAGATAACGTTAAATGTGTTCCTACCCAGCCAAAGCTATCAGGTTTCTCTGAAATGGCATGTGACTTCACGGGGGTATCAGTTTACTTAGGTACTTGCCATTTGTCTGGAAGGAGATTCCATGTTGGGGGATTGCCATCTGCTGGTGGCTCTCTTCTTAGGGACAGATACTCTTGAAATTTAGAGACTGTGCTTTACCCCAGAGTATACACAATCATTCAGCAAGTGGTAGTTTCTTTTTCATGGTTAAAATTAGACTGTTTTTTCTGTTGATTGGACAGTTATAAACTTCCTTCTCCTGACCAAGTTGAGCAAGGTATCTCAAAAAACAAATAAAAGAGAAAAAAAATGGATGACAAACACATTTTGCAAGAATATCAGTTTTTGTTGAAGAGGTACACTAAAATCCTGCAGATAAAATTGTCTTCATGTTTAAGGAAGTAGTAATAAATTTTTATAAAAGGGATGGTGACTTCTATGCTTGGGAAAAGCAGACAGAAATGTAGTGCATTTGTTTATCTGAGCACACATTTAGAGACCAAGTCTTAAAATCTCCTGAGAGTCCTAATCTCTTGGGGAATATATTTTCCACTTGGTATACAAAAAGAAAAGAGAAAGAAACGCTAGCTTTCAAGCACAAAGCTGAGGATTCAGCCTTCAAAAGAGAGGTTAAAATGCCCTTTTTTTGTGAAATTCCTTGGAAGCATACTGCTTTATATTGTAGGTACAGTCGTGCAGGCAAAATTCAGTGCTTAGGACACAGAATATAGGTTTTAGACTATGAATTTCCCTCACTATCTGCCCAGTGTATCTTCAAGTCATATAAGTGTAATAAATATGGAATTAGGTCATATTATTTCACCCACATTTTATTCTTCAGAGCAACACTCTTCTCTTTAAGAGCACTGCACGACCTCTATATCAGGAAACAGCCCCTCAGAGTAAACCAGTCTGTGCTATTTTCTTTAATGTACAGAAACAGGAGGTACAAAAATTAAAATAAAAGAATAAGCAGCCTTAAAAAGGAAGGAAATCCCATCACATGCTAGCTAGAACATGAATGAACTTTGAGGACATTATGCTAAGTGAAATAGGAGAGTTATCAAAAGACAAATACTGTATGATTCCACTTACGTGAGGTATCTAAAGTAGTCAAATTCATAGAAACAGAAAATAGAAAAGTGGTTGCCAAGGATTTGGGGGTAGGGGAAATTAGTACTTAATGGGTATAGAGTTTCAGTTTTGCAAGATGAAAAAGTTCTGGAGATCTGTTTCACGACAATGTGAATATACTTAACACTACTGAGCTGTATACTTAAAATGATTAAGATGGTAAATTTTATGTTATATATTTTATTTTATCACAACAAAAAAAGGGTAAGCAAAAATATTAGAGACTGAAAACATGATCTATAAGTGAAGGTTAAAGGATTTGCTATCACAGTATTTAGTCTAGCAACGCGTAGTATACAAGGTTGCTTAATCACATGGATTTGAAAACGTCTGGTAAAGAGCAGACCCTTGACCTGTTTCTCTACCTTTGCAGAGGACTTAATGGTGAAACAAACTAAAACCACAGAACAGCAGCAGGATGTAGTAGAAAGAACAATCGAATTTAGAGCCAGAAATTCCACTCTACTTCTAACTCTGTGACCTTGGACAAATTACGTATCAGAGAGAGAACGTCACATCTTGGAGGTAACATGGACTTCAGGGAAAGATGTGACTGCTTTTGACTCCCAGTTTTGTTTTGTTTTTGTTCACCAAATATATGAATTTGGGCCAATTACTTAACATCCCTGAGCCTCAGTTTTCTCATTTGTAACTTAGGGATAATGGTACTTATCTGACCGGGTTACTATGAGGCTATGAAATGGAACTAACACAACAGGAATGCACTTAACAAATACCTGACACACAGTAGGTATTCAGTAAGTGCTCATTCCCTGAGTCTTCTGCAGTCTGTTTCCTCGTCTGTAAAATGGAGGGTAATGATACCTACCTAACAAAATTATATAAAATACCTGATACATACTCTTCCTTGCCTTCTCTGAGCTCCAACTTTGCCATCTATAAAATGGGTGCAATAATACTTACCACATAGGTGGGTTGTGGGAATAAAGGAAGATAATAAATATAAAATTGTTCTGCACTGTATATGACGCATACTAAGCACTCAGCAAATCTATTAGCATCATTACTTTTATTTAGAAATATATTCAACAATCATCCCCTGAAAAATATTAACTATAATCATGCCTGGTCCTAGATCAGCTGGTCTTTTCAGCTGTCTTTAAGTCCTCTCCAAAGGAACAAAAATTTTTTGTAACACCAAACAACTGAACTTTTGTCTCAGCAATGATATTCAGGGAGATTTCAAGCCCTAACTAGGAAGGTGATTTTCGGTAATAGTGAAGGATCATGAACATGTAAACAAGGGATACTGGTTAAAAACCTCAAGACATTTCATTCAACATCAAGATTAGTTGATAACTGTTTTCACCATCCTTATAAGATCTGCTTCTAATTAGTTCAATGTTGAAACAGAGAAACACAGACAGGGAACGTGCATCCTCCACGGTCTGCTCAGTGACCCTAAGAGAACACTGCTTCTCTCTCCGTTTATAGGATCCACTGAAATCCAAGGGTAACAGTCATTTGGTAGGTGTTCTTGTTGCCTCCAAACCAGAGTTGAGACCAGCACAGCCAGGACTTGACGAATTGTGAAGTTTGCTAGGTTTTTTTCTCTTGCTCCATTCCTCCGTTTTCACTCCCTTACCGCTGTACATCTTAGCCTTTGAGCCCTTTTGCCACGGCGGGGACTCATTGACCTGCCTCCAGGGCGGCCTTCTGTTTTACATCTCACTTCCAAAAGGTTTCTGTGTCCTCTGTCCTATCTCTTCACCTCACTGCTCCGTACACTGATAATCTGATAGACAAATCCACGATAATGTGATAGCATGTGTTTATAGGACTTCCTACTCCAAGTTTCTCATTGATATTCTTACAGAGCCTTGTTGAAAACTATGTCTTAACCCCAAAAAGCTGTAGTAAGTCATTTATTCACCAAACATTTACTGAGCACTCGCTATTTTCTGTACTAATATTACATACACAAGTGAGATGTGGGCTCTGATTCAAGAAGACCAGAATTTAGTGTGGGAAACAAATATGTGTGCAAATAATTGCAATACAATTAAATAAGTGGTACTAGAGGTATGTACAAAAAGCTGTAATAGGAGGTAATTGGGGCATAGAAAGGTTAAGTATCCTGTTCCAGGCCACACAGCTATGAGTGGTAGAATCAAGATTTGAACCCAGGTATTCAGGCTCGAGGGCCTGTGGTCTTAACCACTGTATAGTAGTGGGAATAGTCTCTAATGAGGATTGTTATTTTGAAATAAAAATCACAAGATAATTTAGAAAATGTACCTGATCAACTTCATAAAATAAAACCTAAAGTAATACATTTAACCAGGAGGGGAGAAAATATGACATATATTAAAAAATCAATTTGTCTTCACAACTGTATCCCCATTGCCTAGCGCAGTGTCTGACACATCATAAGCATCCAATAAATATTTGTTTCTAAAAAGTGAAAAAATATGTATAAAACTAAATGTACATTTACCTATAACCCAGCAATTCCACACCAAGATATTTACCCAAGAGATACAAAAACATATGTTCATAAAAAATACTACTATGAAAATGTTTACAGCAACTTTATTTGTAATAACTGGAAACAACTCAAATATCTATAAATAGGAAAATGGATTAAAAAAAAACTGGTGGTGTATTTATACAATGGAATACTAGTCAGAAATAAAAGGACCAGATTGCCAATGCAGGCAAGACCAACAATGAACCTCAAAAATATGCCGAGTAAAAGAAGCCAGTCACAAAAAGACATAGCGTACTTTCAATGATATGAAGTTCTACAACAGGCAAACTAATCTGATGTGGGAAAAAAAAAAGAAGAGTGGCTACCTCCGGGTCGAGGACAGGGATTGGCTGGGAAGGAACACAAGGGAAACTTCTAGGGTGATGGTAATGCTCTATATCTGAGCGTTTAAGTTACACTGGTGTATTCATTTGTCAAAATTCAGCAAATATTCACTTAAGATTTCTGCACTTTGTGTGAAATTTTTACCTAGAAAAACTAAACAAATATTGAACTCTACTTATACGTTATACATGCTGAAGTGGTTAAGGGGAAGCATACTGATGTCTACAATTTACTTTGAAGTGCACCAAAAAATAAGTGATAGAGATGTGGATAGAGAGATGGATAAATATGTGATAGGACAAATTAGCAAAATGTTAACGGCAGAGTCTGTGTGGTGGGTATATGGGCATTCACTGTAAAATTCTTTCAACTTGTCTTTATGTTTAAAAATTTCCATAATAAAATGTTTTCTTTAAATGAATGAATAGAATAGAACAGAATAAAACAAAATAAACTAAAACATCAGAGTTGAAAAGAATATTTGAGATCATCTATTTGAAAGTTACACCTAATGCAGGAATCTCCTCTATAACCTCCCCAAACAAGTGGATTGTGTCAGCCTCAGTTTATACATGGAAAGTGGCTGGAAGCTCACTACACTCCAAGGTAGACTACTGCATATTTGAACACAGCTAAAAATAGTTAACTTACATTTAGACTATACTTAAGCAGGGAACGCAGAAGGGGCAGCATGATTTTGTGTTAGAAGTATAGTCCAAGGAACTAGAAACCTGGGATTTGGTATGATATCTCTCCTCTCCCCAGATCCTTACCCCACTGGCTGACTACTTGGTTTGCCCATGGTCAACTTAATTAACCTACCTGGCCTACAGGTTTTTATAGTCACTCATTCTTTCATTCAATAAATAATTATTGAGCCCACACTGTATTTCTTAAAACCTTAATACTCAAATGCCTGAAGGCAAAGAGGTAAACAGATGATGCTGAGACTCCTGTCTACTCTAAAGCCTATGGTTCTGGGTGAAGAATTAAAGAATTAGCCAGTTGGTCTGTTTCAAATATCTAACCAAATGAAAAAGAAAACTCACTTTTTTCTTAATGGAAGGGCTTTATTTGAATTATATGCAATTGTCTTCTATATTTTCCCTTTGAAAATAAAAACTAGCTTACACATTTAAATTTCCTATATAAATCCTATATAAATGATCTTTCTAAAAGATCATCTTTGAGCTGCCACTCCCAATCAAAAGAAGCAAGCTTCTTCCTTATGGGACCACAGCTCCTCCTCGTGGTTGACAGATGTAAGACCCTTAAATTCCAATCACAGAAACAGTTTAAACCAACAAACTTGATGCGATTATATTAGGATTAACTCTGATGTGAAAAATACCACTATCATTTTGTCTTTACTCCACTTCCCTAGATTCTCACTCATTCATTTTATCAACTAATCCAGCTCAATGAATGGTACTTGGGAGAGAATCCAGAGTATGATTTTCAGTCTCAGGATCTTTCCTGAATCTGTGGTGGCTTAAATAGTATATATGTTTTAGCTACTCAAATCTAGTTCTAAAGAATAAATTCACTATTTTTGCTTTGATCCATGGTAAATCCAAACTATAGCACTGTAAACTATAGACTCTGCTTTATTGTGTAACAGGTCTTATCCTGCTCAACATAATTCTTATCAATGGCTTAAATGAAGATATAGAAGGCTTTCTTATCAAATTTGTGAGTAACACTAAGATAGAAGGTGAGTTAAAATACTAGATGACCAAATTACAGTCCAAAAAACATTTTGACAAGCTGGAAAATTAGATGAAGCTAACAAGATACATTTTTAAGTGAAAAATCTACCTCAAAAATTTAAACATGAAATATATTTGTTTATATATAATTTAAACAAAAAAATAAGGTCTTGCATTAAAATTTTTCAGAAAATGAACTGCAACAGGATGGGAAAATCATAGATCAACAGCAGAACATGTAAAAATTAACAGCGTGAGTTGGTTATTCAAAAGCTAGTATGAATTTGGACTACATTCAAATAAATGAAAACAACCTAAATGTCCATCAGCAGAGAAAGGATAAATATTGGTATAGTTATTACAGTAGAATACAATGCAGCAGTGAAAATGAATGAAGTAAAGCTTTATATACCAACATAGGCAAATCTCACAAACATAACAGTAAATTGCAGAATACACACATATGAACGTTTTTATAAAGGTTCAAAAAACTTAAACTCAAAATGAGACTATATATTGCTCAGAAATACATAAGTGTATAATAAAAGTAAGATAGACAGAGAGAAATACATGATTACTTTGGAGAAGTGAGTGCATTTGGGAGAGCTACACAGAGAGTTTCAACTTTAATTTGGTAATACACCATATCTTTAATCTGGTGATGAGACTATGGATACTCATTGCATTATTCCTTATATCTTTTTGTATGTCTTAAGTATTATATGATATTTCTTACATTTTAGATTATATTTAGAGAAGGAAGATAATTAAAAGTCCTCTGTTTTACACTAATGAGACCATATAATGACTTCTATGTTCTTTTGGGGGACACTAAGCATTCAAAAAGATATGAAAAAAAGAAGTACAGTGAGAGGGAAGGGCGCTATGAAGGGATTCAAATCCATGTCAGAGTAAAAATAATTTTTTAAAAAACTGTTGTATTTTTTTAAATACAGATGCCAAGGCCCAGCCCCAGATATACTGATATAATTGGTCTGAGGTAGGCCCTGGACATCAGTATTTTATAAGGCTCCCCCGCTATTTCTAATGCACAGCCAGAGTTGAGAACACTGGGCTAGAGGTTGGGGGCTATACCTTGTACAAGACATTTCACACTTAACGATTTTTTTTACTATCTAACAAGTCTCAAATCTCAGGGAGTAACATCTACATATATTGTACCTTTCATTTCTGATACCTAAAATGTTTTTGGAAAACAATATGTCCTGTATAAAGTTAAATTCAAAAGTTAATGACGATCTGACATAAATCTCAAAACTGATAGATGATAAGTTCAACGTGAGCAAGGACCATGTCTCTCTCAGTCATTGCTATGACACTCTGTTACTTGCTCTTTCACCTGAATTCCATGAAAATTATAGAGGACAATTGCTTTAAATCATAATTCTGAGAAATATAACTGACTTAAACTGTTTAAATTCTTTTTTTTGTTAATTTTTATTTATTTTTTTTTCCCCCAAAGCCCCAGTAGATAGTTGTACGTCATAGCTGCACATCCTTCTAGTTGCTGTATGTGGGACGCGGCCTCAGCATGGCCGGAGAAGCGGTGCGTCGGTGCGCGCCCGGCCGGGCCACCAGTAGCAGAGCGCACACACTTAACCGCTAAGCCACGGGGCCGGCCCTAAACTTTTTAAATTCTAAGTGTTCTCTCCACCATCTCTAGATGGAGGTAAGCTCATTTTTCTAGGGAGGGAAATCCTCTATTGATTAGCTAAACCTCTCCCCTGGAATCTATGAAAGCTTCAGGGAAATTATACATAGGTGCTTGAAGGAAGGCATGACTAATCACCGAGGAATTTTTTATGCATTATTGCAAAAGGATTAATAGTATCATTCTGGGGTTTGAATGGATTTTATTCACTCACTCACTCATTCATTCATTTGGTAAATATCTATTGAGCAAACTCTAAGTGCCAGGCCCTGAGCCAGGCACTGGGGATATAGCAGTGGAAAGACAGACGCTGGCTTCCCCTCGCAGGGCTTACATTCTGGTGGAGGAGATGGACAGTAAACAAGTAAATAATTACAGAGCATGGTGAGTGCCATTAACGGTTTGTGGAGCAGTTCCACTACTTACCAGGTCCGTGACCCTGAGCACGTTACTAACCTCTCTAAATCTCATTTATGAAGCAGAGATAAGAGTGTACCTTACTCATGGAGTTGTTTTGAGAATTAAATGAGTTAACTGTCTACCACACAGTAACACTTAATAGAAGTTAGCTAGTAATATTAACACAAATATTCCAGTGACTACAGAGCATTCCAAGTTTATATATACATATATATATTTTTTTTTACATTAAAAACTCTGCTACAACTAAACTTCCTTTCAGCTCATTCTCTCCTCAGCAGAATTCTTTTTAATATCAATCTTGTAAGTAAAGACCACCCCTCTCAATCGTCTTTTGTCTATGTTGTGGAATTCAGCTCCTTTCATCTTTTCGGCAAACCTTTTCTTCTACTCCAGGAGCTATTTGTGTCTATCTTTGCCAAGTACTTTCCATTTCTCTTTTCTTTTACTTTTCTCCAACAGAGAAAAAAATTCAATGTCTAGTTCCCATGAATGCCCAGACCCAGTTGTTTGTGGAAATTTGAAGACCAAGAAGGTTTGAGAACTGTAGGTCAGTATGCCCTCATTTAGTCTGGAACAATAATGCAAATGTGATACTCTATAAGAATGAGCTCACAGAAGAGTGGGGCAATGTATTCATTTATAGAAAGGAAATTGCACTCAGGATACCTGCTTTCTAGATCAGTGAATAGATCGCTATCAAGCTAAAGTAAACCTCTTAAAAGTTAATTTTTATGTGCAAGTCAAGCTGTGTAGAATGACCCTGAAATGGAATTAGGTTTATGGGATGGGACCCAAGAAGTGCATTTACAGCTGCTCAGACACATAAGAAAAACTGCTTCCAGGATCATAACAGGTGAAAAGAATTTCAGTCATCCCTGCCAGGGAGGCAGTGGGATGCAGCAGGAAAATACCTTGGTTTCAAGAATGGCACCAATATTTACCAGCTGTGAGGCCTTGGGCAAGTTAGGTAACCTGCCTAAGTTTGTTCATGGAAAAATGGAAAAGATATTAATAATATCTACCTTATATGCCACTTTGAGAATTAAAGGAGATAACGACTATGTAAAGTATCCTGGGTCTAGATATCGATGAGGTTTCATCTTTGGACAGAAAGGGAAAGAAGTGCGACTGATTTGGCAAAAATCAGCACAAATTGCTACAGGAGTAAAAATGCAGAGCCTTACCTAAAGACGATTAAAAAAAAGGGTGGGAGGGAGAGTTTATAACATGGAGAAAAGATGGATGAAAAGAAGTCTTTACTAATAGGACATTATACAGTCCCTGCTAAAGGGAAAATAAAAAGAAGTTACAGGGTACTTTAATCAAAGGAGAAGCTTAATTGTAAATATTTTAAATATACATGTTGGCTCAACAAATGCTATTTCTTTTCCTCTTCTCTAGTGAGTTATCTGGAATGGCAAGAATTTGCAATTTTAAAACCCAAAGAAGTTAGGTCCTTGGTATTTGTGTAGTTTTTCAAAACCATGAAGACAAATGAGCAAAGTATGGATTTGGAATTGGAGCATCTGGATTAAAGTCCAAACTCTGCCGTTTACTAGCTGTATAACCTTAGAAAAGCCACACCTTTTCTGAGATTTGGATATATAATAATATAATAATACCCACTTATTCTACTTCATAAGGTAGTTGTAAGGAGTAAAATAAAATTACAAAATGAATATTAGAAGCATTTTGTAAACTGTGTTATGTCGGTTATATCAACAGACACTGGGTATCTAATTGGTTTATATAAATATAAATTTGTATATAGTAGGAAACTTACTATGGTTATTGATGATAAGTTTTAATACAGTAAGTGACTTCTTAACCTCACACAAATAAATGATTCCAAGCCCTTGAAACTAATGAGTAAACAATTTTCTTTACTACATTAATCAGGACTACATCTGAACCAGCAGTAGTTTCATAAATCTTAAGAATGGTGGCTTTTCAGTGGGAAAAAATCACAAAGGCAAAAGATCAACAGATTTCACTGTGTAAGCACTTAAAATTTCTGTACATATGAAATATAAAATTAAAAGTAAGAAACATTTACAACAAATATGATAAAGGACTAATATCCTTAATAAACAAAGACCTCGTAAAATAGGTGAGCAAAACAATAAGACCTCAAAGAAAAATAGGACAAGGACCTTTTACAAATAAATAAATTCATTTTAAAAATCAACCTATTCAATTATCAAGGAAATGAAAATTAAAGCCATAATGCGGTATCATGTTTGAGCATTACTTAGCAAAGACGCAAAATTATAAATAATGATGTATTGATACAGGTGAAATGGCAACTTTCACAGGTACTTTGGGAACATAAATTAGTGGAATCTTTTTGGAAAAACAGTTCAATAATGCATATCAAGAGGCTTAAAAATAGTCAAACTCTTGATCCAAAAGTTCCACTTCCTAACCCAGAGCTGGATCCTACGGACTCCACAGAAGTTCATGGAAATTAAAGGATGTAATAACAAACATTTGGTAAAAGCTATTGTGGTTTTTAATAGGACAATTTCCCTTTCTTGGAGGAAAACAGATTAAATTTCTTTGGCAATGAAAGCAGTTTAATTCTTCTAAAAGGTGATAACTGAAAATTGTTGGGAAACTAACAGATAGAGATGGAAAACGCATGTACAGATCTTAGAATGGGAACTTGGACTTTATTCTCAAGACTCTTAATGACCCAATATATAAAATAATTAGGGATAATTTAAGCTTCGTGATCAGTATATACTCTATTCTCCTAAGCACCGTTTTCCCCCACCAGTCCTTTCAATACATTAAACAGAATGGTTAGGTATTCAACCCAAGCCCCCACCTAAACCTTGGAAGCTCTTGTCTCATTCCCCATATAGTACCCCCTCTTCTGGCTTTCTCCTTATGTATTCATAAGCTACAGAAGGGAGACCAATCACACGTTATTACTGTGAACTAAAGGACGTATGAATTGTTGATTTCACAGTTAAATTCTGCATCTATAATCCAAGTTTACTTGGAATTTACTTTTTTCTTCATTGAAAACTTTTCATTAACCTTCATCTTTGAAGATAGAAGACTCCGCCACAAAGCAAACAGTGTGCTGTTTGGAATCCTTGAAAGAGTACACAATTTGGTCAATTCTTTCAAAAATTGACATGGAACTAAGGAAAAATGCCAAGCAGCCAAGTTGAAACAAAACCCTAACTTTGTTCAGCCAATTGCTCCCATCTCACATATTAGAAAGTGTCTTACATGATGTCTGCACTCACATTTTGTGACATTGTTAATAATGAAATCTTGTGCAAAAAGCATTATAAAAGCATAAAGTGATTTTATTTATAAATAAGGTATTCACTGGATTTATAAAAAATATTAAAACGGGATCACAGAATTTGACATTTTAACAGATATCTATTGTGATAGAAATGCAAAGTTCAGTTTAAATTCCAGATTAACTATGAATTAAGCAATTTTTATTTTACTTGCTTAAAACCTTTTCTTTCTTGGTATATTTTCATATATATTAACAATTTGAAAATGATCTCCTTTTCCCCCAGTAAATACATTAACAAGCAGTGCTGACATTTCTTTGGACTTTGCTTAAACTGCCAGAGATTTTTGGCATTTTGCAAAAATACTAATTGTAGTGTGCATGGATGCCAAGGAATGAACTTCTTTTCATTAAAAGAAGTATCTGTGACTGCTAAAGGGTCGTGTAAAAATATGCTACAGCCTATATAGAAGGCCTGAAGAATATTTCCAAGGTCTCGCAATACAGCTAACAGATTTTTTTCAACATCACAAGCTTTCCAAACTTCCCCTTTACTCTTCTGATTAAACGAGGTACCATATGTAAAATGCTGACACACAATAGTCTCAAATATTAGTTCCCTTCACTCTACGTGTCTGGAAGCAGAGAGAAAGGCAGGCTGGAAGTTAAAAAGAGAACCGGATAATCTTGGGTCTTAATTTTTGGTAACCACATTCACATCCAGGCTTGACTGACATTTGTTTGTGTCAAACTGTTTTTCTTTCCTGCCTATCAGTTTTCCAAGAACTAAATTTTATAACTGTTTATAAAAATAAACAACAAAATCATATATACATATATATATACACATATATGTGTGTGTGTGTATATATATATATGTATAGTTTTTAATCATGGAATAAATATTCCATCAAAGAGACTTTTATGTTCTACAGAGGCAGTTCTCAAATGACTTTCATGGTATCATGTTAAAAACCAGAACATAGTCCATTTTTACAGTAGATTTACTCAATCACAGTTACTAATCAGATTAGCACTGCTTTTATGTCCAACAAATTTTAAAAGTTGGGGAATCATTAGAGAAGCTACATATTATGAACCTTGCAGCCTACATTGTGTTTTACTTGTTAATCTTTTTTTTAAAAATGGTCCCCAAAAAATAGATTCAAGGAATTCTTTTTCTTTTTAAACTATAGTTAGAATAGAATAAAAATGCATCACTACAAATTTATTCATTTTTAATGCTATAACGTGAGCATTTTTTTAAAGGAGTTAATCTTTTACTTACATCAACATATTTAACAGCTAAGCTCCATTTCTACACACACAATATTTGAGACTAGTACAGCAATGTTACCTGAAGTGTTTCTTAAATTAGCGGTAAGAGAAAAAGATCTTCTACATATGGGCAATGGAAAGCCTGCAAAATCAACCAATCTGAGCTATTACAATTCTTAAAGGAAGTAACATAAATCAATATAAAAGACTTTATACGGGTAGAAGAAGGCAAGTTTCCAAGCCTTTAAATTTCTCATAATTTAAATATAAGAACCATTTAAGCCATTTTGTCTACTTTAATTAGGCTAAACTGATGTCTTCCATCAAAAAAAAAAAAGACAAAACTTACATTATCTAATTATATCATTGGATGAAGGATGTTCAACAATGAAGAAAAAAAGTAGACAAATCAAAAAAAAATCAATGTTTGATTTCGCTAATAATAGAAGACAGGCAAATAGACCTTTTACAAAGCTTCTGACACATCACAAAATTGATTAACTCAAATTTCATTTCCTGATTTCTACAGTCCACACTTGGGAAGATATACTGAGACCCAGTCAAAACTTGAGAAATCAGAGTAAAGATTCAACATCTGAGAATTTACTACACAAATGCCTTGTCCCAACTTGCAGCTAACAGTCTTCCCTTAGTAAACAAAGACCCAAAATAATCTGTGAGTAATAGAACCTCACTTTTATCAACATACATTTGTCTGCTGTTCTGAGGTCTATGACTTTTAATTTTTCCTGATGAGTTACTTATTCTACTACATATCCTAATTTAAAATCAACTGCAAAATAAATTTTATATATCTATATATTGTAAGACCAAAAGAACAAACTGGACCTTTCCAAAGGAAGTATAATTCATTTTTAAAATCTCTTAGCAGCAAATTCCATTTTCCAGCATGGTCGTTGCAGGGGTAGAAGAAAGAGGAAGGAAGTTGGATAGTTAATAGAGCGTGTCCATAGATCTCACAAATGAATGATCAATTTTCAAAGGATTCTTAAGTTTCCAGGTGTCTAGTTGAGTTCCCCAGGGCTTATCTATTAAAATTCTAGATGACAGCAATGAAATTCACAGACATGGCTGTGGGCCTAGTTTGGGAGACATAGAAGTGATTGTATCCTCATCTAAAGAAGCTCTTCAGGGTGGTCTCCGTGAAAGAACTATAGGAACTTGGTGCTTCGAGGAGCTGAAGAGAGAACTACTAAGCCAATCTTCAAGGAAATGTTCTTTTTACTAGAACATGAAGATAATTTTTCCAAGATAAGATATCTTCAGGATTCTGTGAGA
The DNA here is from genome assembly GCF_057802395.1 of Ceratotherium simum simum. Lineage (NCBI taxonomy): Eukaryota > Metazoa > Chordata > Mammalia > Perissodactyla > Rhinocerotidae > Ceratotherium > Ceratotherium simum. The sequence goes on from NC_141930.1 coordinate 15,965,070, forward strand.
GAATTGTATGAATTTAAAACATTCTATTATATCCAGGAAAAATTTGAGAGAAGGCATAAAAGAAGTAAATAAACCTCCCAGGCGATGGGACTCAGAGAAGAATTCAGGCTAAAAAATTTTCAAGATATCTGAGCAGGCCACCCAAAGAAGTAAGGATGAGAAAATTGACCACATCCAACTGAGAACTCCAGCAGAAAGAAGAAAGTCTGAGGATATGATCAGTATGGGAGTGGGACAGTGTGGGACAGGAGGGGAGGGGAGAAAAGAGCCGTAATTTACAACTTATCATTCACCAAATAACTCAAACAGAGGAAAGAGAACTTCTAGAAAAACTTCAGTCAAAGATCAGACCTCCATGTTTCAGAGAGTCCACACAAAGAAGAAACCAGAGAATCATGATAAATGTGGAACTTGATTCTGCTCAAAACAAAATACTCTTGTCACTGAAACTATACTCAACATCTTAACCTTACTTTGAGGATTGAGAAAGCATTGAAATCTTGCAGGACCTTGACATTGTTAACATCTCTATTAATACTAGTTAGTACTTATTGCACTAATGAGTCCTTGTATCTGAGAGTTACATCTCTCAAGATGTGCTTTCATTTAAATCGAGCCCACCAAAATGTAAGACCATATACCACAATTAATGAAAACTACAAAATAGCTTTCTTCATGTAATCATAGATATTCACGAGACATTATTTTTTGCCCTTCCTAATGTTCTAAGGTATAAATGTGTGTCCATTGTGCCTATATAGAATCTGAGAGTGAATGAGAGAATATATAACTTTAGACAATTTCTTTTATGTCCTTAGTATGTAGTTGGCAAGAGGATATGATCCCCTTAACAGAAGATTTTCAAATCTACATCGTGCTTGTTTTGGTCTTTTACATAGGCCTATTTGGAGAGTCTGTCTGAACTCCTGAAGCAATAAAAGGCATTTTGCTCAAGGTAGTTGTTACGGGTTGAATAGTGTCCCCCCAAAATTCATATGTTGAAGTCCTAACCTCCAGTACCTCAGACTGTATTTGGAGATAGGGCCTTTAAAGAGGTGTTTAAGGCAAAATGAGGTCATATGAATGGGCCCTAGTCCAATATGACTGGTGTCCTCTTATAAGGACACAGACAACACTCATTAAAACCAAAGGATGACCATATGTGGACACAGCCAGAAAGCAGCCATCTGCAAGGCAAGGAGACAGGCTTCAGAAGAAACCAAATATGTCAACACCTTGATTGTGGACTTCTAGCCTCCAAAATTGTGAGAAAATAAATTTCTGTTGATTAAAGCACCCAGTCTGAGGTATTTTGTTATGGCAGCCCTAACAAACTAATAGAGACTGTCCCAACTTACGATGTTTTGACTTAACGATTTTTCAACTTTACAATGGTGCAAAAGCGAGATACGTTCAGTAGAAACTATACTTCAAATTTTGAATTTTTATTTTTTCTTGGGCTAGCGATACGCTGTATGATACTCTCTGCTGATGCTGGGCAGTGGCAGCAAGCCACAGCTGCCAGTTAGCCACATGATCACAAGGGTGAACAACCGATACACATACAACCATTCTGTACCCACACTGCCATTCTGTTTTTCACTTTGAGTACAGTATTCAATAAATTATATGAGACGCTCAACACTTTATTATAAAATAGGCTTTGTGTTAGATGATTTTGCCCAACTATAGGCTAATGTAAGTGTTCTGAGCATGTTTAAGATGGGCTAGGCTGAGCTATGACGTTCAGTATGTTAGGCGCACTAAATGCATTTGTGACTTACGATATTTTCAATTTAGGATGGGTTTATCGAGAGATAACCCCATCATAAATCAAGGGAGATCTGTGCAATGGTAACAAAAAAAATTTGAGAATAAGATTATTTGGCTAGGAAATAGAGAACTAAATAAGAAAGGTCAGATGTTAGCTAAGGGCCAATCCTCCTCACCAAAAAATTAAAAAACAATTCTCAAAAAACTACACACTATTTTGATAATAAATTCTAGTGATTCACAATTCCGTGGCAAGAAATTCTTGCTATAGAAACTAGATTTCAAGTTCTTTGAGAATGGAGACTTTATTTCTACTTGAGGCAAAATAGTGAAATCGATAAAGTGTATCTTCAGCATTCCAAGTGCCCTTCCTCCAGCATCACCCCAAACTCCTTCGTATAAACTCCTGTCCACTTGATCAAGGACTCAAGAATGCTTGTTCCCCTTTCTTCCTCAACCCCCACCTCCACCCCATCCCCATCCAAAACTTCCCTTGAGGGACAATGTCATAAACCTACCTCGCTGAGCTATGAAAATATTCAAAAATACTAAATAAAAATACCTTCACTCGAGTATAAGAATCTTTTTCCAACATCAATTTTCTCTTACCAGAAATTCTAGCCTCCTGCATACCTTTTTAGCAACCATGAGAATTTGAGCTCCAGATTACATAAATTATGTCATTTTTATTAGAGATAAATAGAAAAAGAGAAACCAGTGATTGGGAATAGAAAAATTGAGTGAATGGCAGAACAGCAATATAAATTTTTGCCTTGGCCCCTCTCCAGAGATAAAGAAAGCTGAGGAAAAGTAACCCTGGGCCTTGGAATTGTACTTCTACTTCTGTAAGGAGGAAGGAAGTTGAGTTACACATAAGAGCTGGTAGCTTGTTTTTATGCAAATTGCAGTGATCAGAGCCAAGAACATAGAATCTTGGGTTGAGAACATAATTTAGGAAATATCTATTTAGTTATGTCAAATATGTAAAATAAAGGCTATCCAAAGCTTGATAAATGCCAGGTCCCTAAGTTTTGCTGTATTTCTGGGACCATGGTGGAACCTGGAGACTAGAATCAATAAGTCTGGATCATAAAGTCTGAAAGGCATTCAAATAAGGCATCAGACACAAAAGAAATAGCCCCTGAGTATATGTGTTATCTCCCATAGGGCAAACGGAACCTTTTTTACATCTCATTGAAACTCTAGTAGATAGAGATCATGAAAATTTTCTAAGCAAGCAATGATTGATGGAGATTAATTGTAAAGTATCCATTATTATTAATATCAAATGGTTGAAATGTTACTGATTGTTCTTTTTATTTCATGTACTATGCTCATTATTTTATTTTCTTGACTTTAAGATTATTTATAAGAACTTTTATAGGACCCTAAAACTTCAATCTTTCCAGCTCTATTTCTAATAATGTCTCATAATCTTTAACTATGAATTTTCCTACCAAAGAGTTTTTTAGGAACTTGGCCCTCTCAGTGTTTGTGTGTGCGTGTGTGTGTGCGTTTGTGTGTGTGCTGAGGGAGGTAGGTGAAGGATCTGCTCTGTTTGCATTTTCAGAGTAGCTAAAGTCTTAAATCTGGGGTGGAAAGCAGAGATGGAAAGAAACAAGCAACGTTTGCTGCTAAAGCTAACCTTATGGCTCAGAACCAGCTTTCACTGAGTACTGAAAGTGTTCATGGCACTCTCCTGGGCAGTCGCTAAGTTAAAGTGATTATCTAACCCATATCCCTGCTGCCAGAATTTGAACTTAGTCCCCTTTTCTTTTCTTAATACAAATTATTATATTATTATTATTAAATTAGTTATTACAAAAATATAATCAGTAAATTATACTTCTATGTTTTGAGGCAAATATAAGTAGTGTAATACTTTTGGGGAAATTAGCAGATTCAAACATAAAGAAAAGAGTCCTTCATCTTCAACTTGTACTACTCATGGTCACAGATATTCCTGTTATTCCCAAACTATCTGAAATAGTTTTGACAAGATCTTCTTCTATGATTATTGTGATAAATGGACAAGACCTATAATTAAACCACTAAAACTGTCCTGATGAAATTTAGAGAAGGGAAATAAGATTGCTTTTAATCAAAATATTGTTGCATGAAAAATGTTACGCAATACAATGAAATAAACTGATTTTTAATCAGGTTGATATATACGTCAAGGGTGCTTCTGTTTTCCTTTACATTGAAGTAATTGGTTAAGTCTATTAAATTAATGCATCTATAATCCTCCTTTAATAAATACCTACCCATGATATTCTTCCAAGTTTATGCTTTCTATCAGAAGTTTGTACTTCCACAGGAGCCTCGATAGAAGAGACATGACACGGAAAAGGGTTTTCCTCTTTTTGATGGCTTGCAGGGTGGAAGGTCACTTAAAAGACTCTAGGGTTTGTTCTCCACTTTCCTCCAAATCTCATCATAGAGCCTGACACCTGTTCTGTCTGCAAAAATGTGTGACCCTAGAGGAATGATTAACTAATGGTTAGAGAATGTCAACATTTTCTTTAAAGAAAGGGAAGAAAAAAGCCTTGGCCAGGACAATAGGACTTTATATTTCCAAAGAGCTTTACAGGATACAAAGTACCTTCACATCCATTATTTTATTTTATTCTTAAAACAACCCTGTGAGCTAGGTAAAGCAGCTGTTATTTCTATTTTACATAAGGAAATTGAGGCTCAGAGACGTTAAGTGACTTTCCTAAAGTCCTCAAATTGTTAAATGACAGAGTCATAATTTGAACCCTTTTTAAATTCCAGGAACAATTCTCTCTTCATCACCACTGAGAAAAGACTGAATATTAGAACACCAGTGGACAGCTTCTTGGAAATATAGTCCAGTCTCAAAGAAAGAAAGGTAACTCTTCTTATGTTAATAAAACTGAAGACTTCTAAGAGGTATGATTCTTTTTCTCAATTTTCCTATGATATCACTAAATCTTTTTTTTTCAAGGAAACAACAGAGAAACAGGAGTGTTATCTCAACTTTCAATCTCAAGGTGGAAAACTCTGAGACATCTACAGGCATCTTATCAATAAGTCAGACACAGAGGGGAAGCTGGAGGTTTAATAGGCAAACCAGGAAATCTGTTTCCACGCAATGCTAAACAAACAGCTCAAAGGAGTGAGAGAACAGACCCACGCTGCTGTTCATTGGGCAGCCAGCTCTCTTTCTTCACAGCTTCCTGGTGTATGTCTTTGCCTGTAAGCAGTGTTATGAATAGTGTGATTTTAATCAGCTTTGACTGTACCTTGCTCTAAAGGTTTACTCAGTGCAGTCCTTAGAGGCACATTACCATTCGGCCCCATTCCAGGGAAGAAGTCTGTTCTTCATCAGCTTTAGAAAGACAGGAGTGCTTTTGTCTCACCATTCCAGAGCTAAAGAAGGACCTAAGACACAGATGGCAAGCCATGAACTTGGCGTTGCCAAACTGCAAACACACTGTAAATAGGCCAGGGTGTAACCCAATTCTTTAGCAATGACTTAGCAGAGGTATGTCAAATGGCACAGTCTCGAAGACCACTCAATCCCTAGATACATTTCCCTACAGCAATTTAGTACAAGCAAAAGTCCCAGACTATCAAATGTGTTCTTCACAACCCAGCACAAATATTGTCTAATGCTGCCAATACATGTGGCCATTTGCCCCCAGATTTCATAGATTTCTCCAGAATCTCTCAGGACCTGCAGATATATTCATTCACTATTTGTTAAATTATTCATTTAACAAATAGTGCCAGACACTAGTTATATGGTGGTTAACAGTTGTTGTTTAAGTGTTGGTTGTATTACAATAAATAAAAGTCATAATCTCTACAACTCATGAAAGTTGTAGTCTAGGAAAGAGATAGTCAATAACAGGTAAATTAGTAAATAAATGGAATATAATTATAAGATAAGAAAGGAGCTACAAAAGAAAAATAAATACAGAAATACCTCATTTTATCGTGCTTCACTTTATTGCACTTTGCAGATGTTGCATTTTTTACAAATTGAATGTTTGTGGCAACCCTTTGTTGAGAAAGTCCATCGACACCATTTTTCCAGCAGCATTTGCTCACCTCATGTCTCTGTGTCACATTTTGGTAATTCTCACAATATTTCAAACTTTTTCATTATTATTATATTTGTTATGGTAATCTGTGATCAGTGATCTTTGATGGTATTATTGCAATTGTTTTGGGGCACCACGAACCACACCTATATAAGATGGCAAATTTAATTGATAAATGTTGTGTGTGTTCTGACTGGTCCACAGACCAGTCGTTCCCCTGTCTCTCTCCCTCTCTTTGGGCCTCCCTATTCCCTGAGACACAACAATACTGAAATTAGGCCAACTGATAACACTACAATGGCCTTGACGGTTCAAGTGAAAGGAAGAGTCTCACTTTAAATCAAAAGCTAGAAATGATTAAGCTTAGTGAGGGAGGCATGTCAAAAGCCGAGATAGGCCAAAAGCTATGCCTCTTGCTCCAGTTAGTCAAGTTATGAATGCAAAGGAAAAGTTCTTGAAGGAGATTAAAAGCGCTACTCCAGTGAACACACGAATGATAAGAAAGTGAAACAGTCTTACTGTTGATACGGAGAAAGTTTGAGTGGTCTGGATAGAAGATCAAACCAGCCACAACATTCCCCTAAACCAAAGCCTAAACCAGAGCAGGGCCCTAATTCTCTTCAATTCTGTGAAGGCTGAGAGAGAAGTTTGAAGAAAGAAGAAGAAAAGTTTGAAGCTAGCAGAGGTTGATTCATGAGGTTTAAGGAAAGAAGCCGTCTCCATAACATAAAAGTGCCAGGTGAAGCAGCAAGTGCTGATGTAGAAACTGCAGTAAGTTATCCAGAAGATCTAGCTAAGATAATTAATGAAGGTGGCTACACTAAACAGATTTTCAATGTAGACAAAACAACCTTCTGTTGGAAGAAGATGCCATCTGGGACTGTCATAGCTAGAGAGGAGAAGTCAATGCCCGGCTTCAAAGCTTCAAAGCACAGGCTGAGTTTCTTGTTAGGGGCTAATGCAGCTGGTGACTTTAAGTTGAAGCCAATGCTCATTTACCATTCTGAAAATCCTAGGGCCCTTAAGAATGATGCTAAATCTACTCTGCCTATACTCTATAAATGGAACAACAAAGCCTGGATGACAGCACATCTGTTTACAACATGGGTTATTGAATATTTTAAGCCCACAGTTGAGACCTACTGCTCAGAAAAAACGATTCCTTTCAAAGTATGACTGCTCATTGACAATGCACCTGGTAACCCAAGAGCTCTGATGGAGATGTACAACTAGATTAATATTATTTTCATGCCTGCTAACACAACATCCATTCTGCAGCCCATGGATCAGGAGTCATTTTGACTGTCAAGTCTTATGATTTAGGAAATATATTTTGTAAGGCCACAGCTGCCATAGATAGTGAGTCCTCTGATGGATCTAGACAAAATAAATTGAAAACCTTCTGGAAAGGATTCACCATTCTAGATACCATTAAGAACATTTGTGATTTGTGTGAAAAGGTCAAAATATCAACATTAACAGGAGTTTGGAAGAAGTTGATTCCAACCCTCATGGATGACTTTGAGGGGTTCAAGACTTCAGTGGAGGAAGTAACTGCAGATGTGGTAGAAATAGCAAGAGAACTAGAATTAGAAGTGGAGCCTGAAGATGTGACTGAATTGCTGTAATCTCATGATAAAACTTTAACAGATGAGGAGTTGCTTCTTACAGATGAGCAAAGAAAGTGGTTTCTTAAGATGGAATCTATTCCTGGTGAAGATGCTGTGAAGATTGTGGAAATAACAACACAGGATTTAGAATATTACATAAACTTAGTTGATGAAGCAGTGGCAGGGTTTGAGGGAATTGACTCCAATTCTGAAAGAAGTTCTACCGTGGGTAAAATGTTTTCAAACAGCATCGTATTCTGCAGAGAAACAGTTCATGAAAGGAAGAATCAGTTGATGTGGCAAACTTCATTGTTGTCTTTTTTTTTTTTTTTTATAATTTTATTTATTTATTTTTCCCCCAAAGCCCCAGTAGATAGTTGTATGTCATAGTTGCACATCCTTCTAGTTGCTGTATGTGGGACGCGGCCTCAGCATGGCCGGACAAGCAGTGCATCGGTGCTCGCCCGGGATCCGAACCCGGGCCGCCAGCAGCGGAGCACGTGCACGTAACCGCTAAGCCAGGGGGCCGGCCCCATTGTTGTCTTATTTTAAAAAATTGATACACCCACCCCAACCTTCTGCAACCACCACCCTGATCAGTCAGCAGCCATCAACACCAAGGCAACACCCTCCATCAGTGAAAATATTACAATTTACTGAAGGCTCATATAATAGTTAACACTTTTTAGCAATAAAGTGTTTATTAATTAAGGTGTGTACATTTTTTTTAGACACAATGCTATTGAACACTTAATAGACTATACTATAGTGTAAACATAACTTTTATATGCACTGGGAAACCAAAAAATTTGTGTGACTTGCTTTATTGTGATATTCACTTTCTTGCAGTGATCTGGAACCAAACCCACAATGTCTCCAAGGTATGGCTGTAAATAAGGCACTATACTAGGAAATAACAGTGCCTGAATAAGGAATGATTTTTAGATAAGGTAGATGATTTTTAGAATGCGTTTTAGACAGGGAAGGACTTTCTGAGGACTTAAGCTAAATTTTTAAGGATGGAAAAGAGCTAATCATGTAAAAAATCACATAAAAAAGCACTCCAAGCAGATGACCTGATCCAAAGTGCTAAAGCATAAAAGAGTACAGCATCTAAAGACCTGAGAGGACATCAGAGTGGATGAAATATAATAAGCAAAGAGAAGAGCATTGATATTAGAAAAGTAACTATCATAGAGTAGAACAGGCAAGACTTTGTAGTCCATGACACAAAGTTATTATTTTACTTATAAATACAATGGGAACCCAGTCAAGTGTTTTAAGCTGAGGACTAACAGAAACATATTTTCACTTTAAAAGATCATTTGCTGTCACTGGTAAGTGGAAATAGATTGGAAGGAGATTAGACAAGAAGAAAAACACCAGTCTGATGTCATTGTTGTAGTTTATGCAAGAAACAATGGTGGATTGACTAAGATAATGGCAGCAGAAATGGAGAAATGTAAACAGTCAAGATATATATTGGCGATAAACTTTGCAAGTCTTACTGATGGGTAGAAAGAGGGGGGTGAATATTGAGGGAGAAAAAAGAATCACAGATGTCTCCTAGGTTCTGGCTTGAATGATGGTGCCATTTACTTAGAAGGAGAAGATTGAAGGATGAACAGGTATCATCAGCAAGGATGGCAAGATGGGGATGGAGATTAAAAATTCTGTTTCAGTCATATTAACTTTGAAGTGCCTGTGAAACATCCAAGAGGAGATATCAAGTAGGCAGCTATATATGTTAGAGAAGAGTCCATGCTGAAGATACAAATTTGAGAATCACCAACATAGAGAGTGTATATAAAGTTATGGGAATAGATGATATCATCTAGGAAGAAAATATTCAGAGAAGAGAAGGGGATCTAAAACTAAGACCTGAGGAACCCTAACACTTAGAAGTCAAGTATAAGAAAAGCTGTCAAGGGATAGAGAGAACAGAAGGCTAAGTAGAGGTTAATTCATTTGGTCAATCTCAGAAAATCCCTTTATAATAGTTGAGTTGTGCCTTATCAGTACTATTCCCTCTGTACCATTCAAGATTAGATTCAACTATATCTAATATAAAACACCAAAATAACATTGTTTAAATAAGATAAAAATATATTTCTCACTTTTGTAAATGAAATCCATAAACAAAGTGCAGAAGCAGCAGTCTGTAGCTGCTATAGGGTTCCAGGTGTCGCTTTGCCAATCTCAGCATGTTGCTTCCATTTTCAAGGTCACCTCATGGCACAAGATATCTGCTGGAGCTCTATCCATCCCACATATTTCAAGAAAGCAGAAAGAGGAAAAGGAGAAGGACACTAAAGCACACCCTCACCCTTTTAATGACTCTTCCCATAAGTCTTACACAAGGATCCCACTTGTTTTATTTGGCAAGAAGTTAGTCAACATGGCCACACCTAGGTGCAAGCAGAGGATTTTTTAATTTTGTTTTATTTTTTGTTTTCTAAATCTAGGCTGAAATATGTTCAGTTAATAATGGCATTCTATTACTAAGGAGAAAGAGAAGAATTGATATTGGCCTGTGCAACTCAGTCGAGTCCACCATACCCTTCATCTTCAAACCATTTTTTTTTAAAGATTTTATTTATTTATTTATTTTCCCCCCAAAGCCCCAGTAGATAGTTGTACGTCATAGCTGCACATCCTTCTAGTTGCTGTATGTGGGACGCGGCCTCAGCACGGCCGGAGAAGCAGTGTGTCGGTGCGCGCCCAGGATCTGAACCCGGGCCGCCAGCAGCAAAGCGCGCACACTTAACCGCTAAGCCACGGGGCCAGCCCAAACCATTTTGAAACATGCCTTTCCTATTGCCTCCTTCAGAGCACCCCTGAAACTCTTTAAAGATGGTATGCATAATGGTTAGGAGTGTGGCTCTGGAGCCAAACTATATGGTTTCTGTTGAAGCTTTTCAATTTACTAACTGTGTGTCTTTGGGAAAATTGATTAACCTATATGTGCTTTAGTTTCTTTTTCTGAAAATAAGGACAATAATAATAGCTATCTCATAGGGTTTAAATGAAGATTAAATAAATTAATACTTCTAAAAAATATTCTAATGAGAATTGTGCATTATACAAGGAAACACTCAGTAAATATTGGTCATTATTTTTTTCTTAGAAATTCTTCATATTTTTAAGACCAACTGGTTTCTAGAACAGGTATCTATCAAACTCCCACCCTGCTATCACAAACACTTCTCCATTATCCAAATATCTGGCCTGGGATTTGAATGTACAGAAGAGATCCTTGTGTGGAGCCAGACTTGTATCCACCCCTCAAGAGAAACCAAGGTTTCTGAATCTACTGATATCTTAAGCAAGATTTGTCCCACCCACACCCCACCTTTCTTCCTCTCAACAGCCAGCCTCCCTCACTATTGTGATCGCTCAGTACAGACCTCCCACTCACCTTTCCAATTCCATATCAAGGGTGCCCCAACAGACCTACTTCCTACACTTTTCCTTCACCAAACATTTTTTTTAACTTTTCTGAAACGAGTAATTTCCTTTTTTTTTTTTATTGATGTCTTAATAGTTTATAACATTGTGAAATTTTGGTTGTACGTTTTTGTTTGTCAATGACCATATACATGTCTCCCTTCACCCTTTGAGCCCACCCCCTACCCCCATTGCCCCTGGTAACCACGATACAGTTTTCTCTGTCCACGTGTTGGTTTATATTCCACATATGAGTGAGATCATACAGTGTTTGTCTTTCTCTTTCTGGCTTATTTCACTTAACATAATACCCTCCAGGTCCATCCATGTTGTTGCAAATGGGATGATTTTGTCGTTTTTTATGGCTGAGTAGTATTCTATTGTATATCTATACCACATCTTCTTGATCCAATCATCAGTCCCAGAGAAATGCAAATCAAAACAACACTAAGATATCACCTCATGCCCATTAGAATGGCTATAATCACCAAGACAAAAAACAACAAATGTTGGAGAGGATGTGGAGAAACAGGAACCCTCATACACAGCTGGTGGGAATGCAAACTGGTGCAGCCTCTATGGAAAATGGTATGGAGATTCCTCAAAAAATTAAAAATAGAAATACCCTATGATCCAGCTATCCCACTACTGGGAATGTATCCAACGAACCTGAAATCACCAAACATTTTTAAAGGAGTATCTATCTCACTGATTCTCTAGTTGCCCAAATTGAAATAAGAAATAACTAATTCATATTATTTGACTAGCCAATGGGTTTAGCTTCTATACCAGAATGGTTTGCTAGGCAATTACACATATTAGATTCAGCTACTATATAAAAACTCTTAGTATAAACAATTTTTTAGAGAAAAGAGTATGTTTCATAATTCCTTGGCTCTGTTTGTTATCCGTGGAAAATATATCTACCACCTACCTTTACTATACCCTATATTTCCAAATTATTTCCCAATTTTTATCTAACAGCTATATACCAGATGTTTGCTATACCAGGTGTATGCTGAGATCTTTACATGCACAATATCTTTTCATTTTATTTAATGATCATCCAATTTTGTGGATGTGGAAACTGAGGCATAGAAAGGTAATAAAACTTGTCTATGGCCATAAAATTAGTAACTTATGGAGCTGGGAACCTCAGTAGACCAAAATTTATTTTATTCCAGAAGTTTACACCTGAAACAACCAATACAAAACCAATATATATAGCATGATCCCACATTTTTTGTTAAAAAACAAAAGTATGCTCATATGGTAATAATGGAAAAGTCTGGATGTATATATGCTAAATAAAGTGTTAGTAACAACTGTCTCAGGATATAGGACTATAAGTGATTTTCTTTTCCTTTTTAAGAATTATTTATATTTTCCACAATAAACAGCCATCACTTTTATAATCTGAAAAAAATATTATTTTAAAAATAACAGACAACAATAAGAACAACAAAATGCTACTATTGTTACTACTACTAATAATAAATAACAGCATGTAACTAACAGTATATAAACATACCTTACATTTATTAATTCATTTAATCATCATGCAACCTTATGAGGGTTACTACTATAACTTATCCCTGTTTTACAGATGAGGAAACTGAGGAATGGAAAAATTAAGTAACTTGCCCACACTTATACATCTAGAGAGTGATGAGGCAGATATTTGAATCCAGTGAGTCAGGCTTCAGAGTCTTGTCCTCTTAACCATTATGCTACATATACTATAAATCACATAGCCTATTAGTCTATGCTTTGTTATAAACAAAGCACTTATTAGTTAAAGTTGAGGATCTTGTGTGTGTTTATTTAAAAATTAAAATGAGAAATAGTCTAACATATTATTTGGCTAGCAATCTAGAGTTTCTCTTCTGTGACTGGAATAGTTTAAAAGCCAGTCATAGTCATCGTGTGCTCAAATAATATATGTGAAAGTGGTTAATGGCTAAAAGCTCTTTACAAATGTAAACTATTATTATTATAAAACTGTTTTTATCCACAGGGCTTAAAGGACTTTACTAACACTTAGCTTCATCATCACCCTATAAATTGAAACATTGTGCTTACAATAAAAGTGATTTTACAGTTATTTCTACTTGCTTTATCTTAATTTTTATTTACCCCTATACAATAAGAAAGTTTTAGACACACTCGTTCGTCACTAATAATAGTATTAATCAAATTATGTGTACAAGAGTTCCTTATCACAGCATACAAAAGCTGATCTTGGCACAGTATTTAATCTGTGCCAGGAAGCGTCCTAAGCAATTTATATATGTTAACTCATATTTAATTCTGTGAATAAGTATTATCACTCCTCCATTTATAGATGGTAAACTGAAGCAAAGAAAGGACAATGATTTCCCCAAGATCACATTCCTGGTGAGTAGAGAAGCTGGAATTAAAAACTATGCAACCTGGCTCAAGAGTTCATATGCTCCTGCTTAGCACTGTAGTATGTGCAGTCCTTAGGTTCCAAGGCCCTGAGATTAGAAACAATGAATTGCTGAGAGAACCAAAGAAGACCTAAATAAATGAAGAGATATGTCCAAAGGTCATAGGTCCCAAGACTCAATATTGTTAAAATGTCAATTCTTTTAAAATTGATCTATAGATTCAACACAATCCCAATCAAAATCTCAGCAAGGCTTTCTTACAGAAATTGACAGGCTAATTCTAAATTTCATATGAAATTTTAAAGATCTAGAATAGCCAAAGAGTTCTGGGAAAAAAAGTGATAATAAATTTGAAAAACTTACACTACTTGATTTCAAGAATTATTATAAAGCTACAATAATCAAGAGAACATAGTATTGGCATAAAGATAAGACAAATAGATCAATGGAAAAGAATATAGTCTCAGAAAGAAACCCACACATATAGACAACTGAGTTTTGAAAAAGGTACAAAGACAATAGAGTGATGAAAGGCTGCTTTTCCAACAAATTGTGATGGAATAATTGCATATCTATATAAAAATTGAATTTGGATCCATATCTTGCAATGTATACAAAAATTAACTCACAGTGAGATCATAACCTAAATGTGAAACCTAAAACTATAAAATTTTTAGAAGAAACATAGGAGAAAAATCTCTGGATAAAACGTTGGATACAACATGCCAAAATCTATGGGATGTAGCAATAGAAGTGCTCAGAGAGAAATTTATAGTCGTAAAAGCTTACATTTAAAAAAAAAAAAAGAAAGAGAGATCTCAAATCAATAACCTAATAATAAATACTAGGGCTGAAATTAATGAAATAGGGAGTACAAAAATAATAAAGAAAATCAATGAAACCAAAAGTTGGTTCTATGAAAAGGTAAACAATATTGACAGATCTTTAACAAAGGAAAAAAGAGAGAAGACTCAAATTACTAAAATCATGAAAGAAAGGGGAAACATTACTACTAACCATACACAAAAATAAAGGATTATAAGGGAATACAATGAACAGTTGTATGTCAACAAATTAGATAACTTAAATGAAGTGTAAAAATTCCTAAAAAGATACAAACTACCAAAACTAACTCTGAATAGACCTATAATAAGCAAAGAAATTGAGTTAGTAATCAAAAAATTTCCCACAGAGTCCAGACCAAATGGCTTCACTGGTGAATTCTACCAAATGTTTAAAGAATAATTAACATCAACTCTTTACAAACTCATCCAAAAAACAAAAGAGAAGAATACACTTCCTAATTGGTTCTGTGAGGCCAGTACTACCCTGACACCAAAATCAGACAGACATTGGAAAAAAAAAAAAAAAGAAAACAGAAAACTACAGACCAATATTTCTTATGAATATAGACACAAAAATATTTAACAAAATACTAGTAAACCAAAACAAGCAAAATAAAAAGGATTAGATACTGCAACCAAAAGGGATTTATCTCAGGAATGAGAGTTGGTTCAATATACTGATTGAAAATTCAATATTGATTAAAAATCAATCAGTATAATACACCATATTAATAGAATACGGGTTTTTTTTAAAAAAAGAAACACAATAGACAAAGAAAAAGTATTTAACAAAATACATCACTCCTCATGATAAAAACATTCAACAAACTAGGAATAGAAGCACACTTCTTCAACCTGATAAGGGGCACCTATGAAAAATCCACAACTAACATCATAATTAAGGGTGAAAGACTGAAAGCTTTCCCCCTAAGATGAGGAACAGGACAAGGATGTTTGCTCTCTCCATTTCTATTCCACTTTTCAAGGGAAATTCTAGCCAAAGCAATTAGACAAGAGAAAGAAATAAAAGACGTCTAGATGGGAAGGGAAGGAGTAAAACTATCTCTATTTGCAGATAACAGGCTCTTGTATGTAGAAAACCCTAAGGTACAACTGAAAAGCTATTAGAAGTAATAAATCAGTTTAATGATATTGCAGGATACAAGATAAATACATAAATATCAATTATACCCTGGCAATGAACAATCTGAAAATGAAATTAAGAAAACAAACTCATTTACAAAAGCATCAAACAAAAAAAAACACTTAGTTATAATTTAACATAAGAAATGTAAGAATTGGACGCTGAAAACTACAAAATCTCAATGAAAAAAAATTAAAGACATAAATAAATTGTGGATAGATATCCTATGTTCATTGATAGGAAAATTTAGTATTGTCAAGATAGCAATATTGTCCAAATTGACCCAGAAATTCAACACAATCCCTTAAAAATTCCAACTGCCTTTTTTTTTTACAGAACTGGACAGCTGATTATAAATTCATGTGGAATCACAAGGCACCCAGAACACACAAAAGAATCTTGAAAAAAGAGAGCAAAGTTGGGGAATTCACACTTCTTGATTTCAAATTCTACTACAGAACTACAGTAATCAAGACAGTGTGGTGCTGGCATAAAGATAGACTTATAGATCAATGGAATAGAATTGAGATTCCAGAAGTAAACCCATACATCTATGGTCAATTGGTTTTAGATGAGGGTGGCAAGACCATTCAATGGAGACAAAATAATCTTTTCCACAAATGGTGCTGGGACAACTGGATATCCACATGCAAAAGAATGAGTTAGGATCCATACTTCATACCATACATAAAAATTAGCTAAAAATGATCAAAGATCTAAACTTAAGAGCTGAAACTTTAAAACTCTTAGAAGAAAACATAGATGTGAGTCTTCATGACCCTGGATTAGACATAGTTTCTCAGATATGACACCAAAAGTTCAAGCAATCAAAGAAAATATTATTACATTTGGCTTCATCAAAATTAAAAACTTTGGGGGATTCTGGGAAGATGGTGGCATAAGAGGACTCTGAACTCATCTCCTCTCATGGACACAACAAATCTACAACTACCCGTGGAACAATTAACCTCTGAGAGAGATGTGTAAATGGATTAAGAAGAACCCCCCCAAGGCACAACACTGACAGGGCTGGAGGAGGCGGAAATACACCTCTGCTGAGGAAAAAAACACATCCTAGCTCCGGCGCTTCACAGCCAGGAGCAATCTCCAAGGTATGAAATTTTTCCCAGAGGATAGGGGGATCTAAGCAGGGGATCTTTGCCACAGTAGGCATCCCAGCCTTTAGATTCAGCACAACCGAGATGAGATTCCATAATACCAGGCTTTGCTGGCTTTGAAAACCAATGAGGAATAGCCCCCCAGAAAAATTATCAAATTTCAGAGAAAGAAAAACTTGCTCTTAAAGAGCCCATGCACAAATTCACCTGTTCCAGCAACCAACCCAAAAACACTAGAAAGAAAAGTGCATAGTCCATTGTTAAAAGAGACTCACATACTAAGCTCTGAGTGCATGTCAGAGAGGCAGAAGGCAGCTGGGCTTGCTTCCCCAGGGACTGCAACACTGGCAGCAGCCATTATTGTGACCTAGTTCAGTCATGCTGACACACATGCTGGCAGAAGCCATCGGATTCCTTCCTCTAGCCTGTTAGCACAGGGGTTTGCCCCACCCACTAGAGCACCAATTTTTCCAGCACAACCAGGGCAGGCACCTGCCCCAGGGACTGGCCCCACCCACCAGCAAGCCCATGGTAAACTTGTGGGCCCATGAGGCATGGTGTGTGGGACCTCTGCAGCACGGCAGGTTGGTCCACCTTGGTGGGGCATGCATGCAGGCAGGCCTGTGTGTGCCCATGGGCAGTGGGGCATATGGGCCACAGCAGACTTTTTGCCACTGGCCATCTTGAACAGCCACACAAGAGATCTGCCCCAGCTTCCAATGCCTGAAACAATTGTGCACTGCCGCACCTGGGGCTGGCCCCACCCATCTGTGCTCCTGAGAAAGCCAACAGCTCTGTGCTGCAGAGAGCTGCACTGTGAGCCCTTCAGCAATTGTGAGCCCCTGAACTCAGCAACCAGCCACACAGGGGCCTGACATTCTTAACAGCAAAACAGAAGTAGTTGTGTGCTCTTAGACCTTGCAACCAGCTGTGCCAGGGCTTGCCCCACCCGGTAAAGCAACCATAGTAGCTGCACAAGGCTGAAACTTACAACCAGCCAGCCCAGAGACCAGTCTAGCCTACCTCTGTGCCCACAGCAAAAGCAACCCTGACACAACAGTAGGGCCAAGTGGCCCACATATGGGACACTCCTGGAACATTTGGAACAGGGGACAAGAGGGAAGCATATTGCTGGGCCCCACAAGGCATCTCTTACATACGGCCACATTTCCAAAATCAGGAGATGTAGCTGATCTACCTAATACATAGATATAAGCACAGAGAGGTAGGAAAAATGAGGAGACAAAGGAACATGTTCCAAATAAGGGAAAAAGAAAAATCCTCAGACAAAGAACTAAACAAAATAGAGATAAACAATCTACCTGGTAAAGAGTACAAACTAATAGCCATAAGGATGCTCACTGATCTTGGGAGAAGAATAGATGAACACAGTGAGAACTTCAATAAAGAATTGGAAAATATAAAAAAGAACTAATTAGAACTGAAGAATACAATAATGGAAATGAAAAATACACTAGAGGGAATCAATAGCAGAATAGATGACACAGAAGGACAGATCAGTGATCTGGATAAAAAAGCAGAGGAAATCACCCAAACCTAACAGGAAAAAGAATTAAAAAGAACTAGGACAGTCTAAGGGATGTCTGGGACAAAATAAAGCATACTAATATCCCTATTATATGTGTCCCAGAAGAAGAAGAGAGAAACAAAAGGACAGACAATCTATTTGAAGAAATAATAGCTGAAAAATTCCCTAACCTGAGAAAGGAAACCGACATCCAGGTACAGGAAGAATAGACAGCACCAAACAAGATGAACTCAAAGAGGCCCACACCAAGATACATAATAATTAAAATGTCAAGATGTAAAGATAAAGAGAGAATCTTAAAAGCTGCAAGAGAAAAGCAATGAGTTACATACAATGGAAACCCCATAAGGCTAAGTCTTCTCAGCAGAAACCTTACAGGCTAGAAAAGAGTGGCACGATATATTCAAAGTGCTGAAAGGAAAAAACATACAGCCAAGAATACTTTACTTGGCAAGGTTATTATTCAGAATGGAAGGAGAGATAAAGAGTTTTCCATACAAGCGAAAACTACAGGAATTTATCACCACTAAACCAGCCTTACAAGAAATATTAAAGGGACTTATTTAAGTGGAAAAGAAAAGACCACAAACAGAAATAGGAAAATTATCAAAGGAAAAAATCACTGGAAAAAGCAAATATACAGTAAAGGTAGTGGATCAGTAACCTGTAAAGCTAGTATGAAGATCGGAAGACAAAAGGACTAAAAATATCTATCTTCATGACAAGAGGTTAGGGGATACACACACAAAAGAGATAAAATATGATACTAAAAATATAAAATGTGGGAGAGGGGAGTAAAAATGTAGAGCTTTTAGTAAGAGGTCAAACTTAAGAGACCATCAACTTGATATACATTGCTATTTACATAGGGCATTATATATGAACCTCATGGTAATCATAAATCAGAAACCTATAAGAAATACACAAAAAATAAAGAGAAAGAAACCCAACATAATACTAAAGAAAGTCATCAAACCAAAAGGGAAGAGAGCAAGAGAAGAAGAATGGAACAGAGAAGAACTACTAAAACAGCCAGTAAAAAATAAACAAATTGGCAATAAGTTCATACTTATCAATAGCTACTTTAAATGTTAATGGACTAAATACTCCAATCAAAAGACATAGGGTGGCTGAATGGATAAAAAAATAAACAAGGCTTATATATATACTGCATACAGAGACACACTTCAGACCTAAAGACACTCACAAACTGAAAGTGAAGGGATGGAAAAAGATACCCATGCAAATGGAAACAAAAATAAAACTAGGGTAGCAATACTTATATCAGCAAAATAGACTTTAAAACAAAAATCATAACAGATAAAGAAGGGCATTACATAATGATGAAGGGAACAATCCAACAAGAGGACAAAATATGTGTAAATATCTATGCACCCAACATAGGGGCACATAAATATATAAAACAATTATTAACAGACATAAAAGGAGAAAGTGACAGTAACATAATAATAGTAGGGGAATTTAACACTCCACTTACATCAATGGATAGACCACCCAAACAGAAGATCAACAAGGAAAATTGGCCTTAAATGGCATATGAGACCAGATGGACTTAGTAGATATATACAGAACATTCCATCCAAAAGCCACAGAATACACATTCTTTTTGAATGCACATGGAATATTCTCCTGCATAGATCACATATTAGGCCACAAAACAAGTCTCAATAAATTTAAGAAGATTAAAATAATACCAACCATCTTTTCTGACCACAACAGTATAAAACTAGAAATCAACTACAGGAAGAAAATCAGAAAAGCCACAAATATGTGGAGATTAAACAAAATGTTACTGAGCAACTATTGGGTCAATAAAGAAATCAAAGGAGAAATCAAAAAATACCTGGAGACAAAGGAAAATGAAAACACAACATGCCAAAATTTATGTGATACAGCAAAAGCAGTTCTAAGAGGAAAGTTTATAGCAATACAGGCCTACCTCAACAAACAAGAAAAATGTCAAATAAACAATCTAACAGTTCACCTCAAGGAACTGGAAAGAAAAGAACAAAGCCCAAAATTAGTAGAAGGAAGGAAATAATAAAAATTAGGCAGCAGAAATAAATGAAACAGAGACTAAAAAAGCAATAGAAAAAAATCAATAAAACTAAGAGCTGGTTCTTTGAAAAGATAAACAAATTGACAAATGTTTAGTTAGACTCACCAAGAAAAAAAAGAGAGAAGGCTCAAATAAATAAAATCAGAAATGAAAGAGGAGAAATTACAATGGACACCACAGAAATACAAAAGATTATAAGAGAATACTATGAAAACCTATATGCCAACAAATTGGATAATCGAGAAGAAATGGATAAATTCTTAGAACCATACAACCTTCCAAAACTGAATCAAGAAGAAATAAAGAATCTGACTAGACCAATAACTAGTAAGGAAATTGAAACAATAATAAAAAAACATCCCCAAAATAAAAGTCCAGAACTAGATGCCTTCCCTGGTGAATTCTACCAAACATTCAAAGAAGACTTAATACCTATCCTTCTCAAACCCTTCCAAAAAATTGAAGAAGAAGGGATCTTTCCTAACTCATTCTATGAGGCTAACATTACCCTGATACCAAAACCAGACAAGGACAACACAAAAAAAGAAAATTATAGGTCAATATCACTGATGAACATAGATGCAAATATTCAACAAAATACTAGCAAATTGAATACAACAATACATTAAAAGGATCGTACACCATGATCAAGTGGGATTTATTCCAGGGATGCAAGGATGGTTCAAATTCACAAATTAATCTACATGATACACCATATTAATAAAATGAAGATTAAAAATCACATGATCACCTCAATGGATGCAAAGAAAGCATTTGACAAGATACAGCATCAATTTATGTTAAAAACTGAATAAAATGGGTATAGAAGGAAAGTAACTCAACTAATAAAGGCCATATATGATAAACTGACAGCTAACATCATACTGGATAGTGAAAAACTGAAAGGTATCCCTTTAAGAACAGGAACAAGACAAACACGTCCACTTTCATCTCTTTTTTTTAACATAGTATTGGAAATCCTAGCCAGAGCAATCAGGCAAGAAAAAGAGATAAGAGGGGTCCAAATTGGAAAGGAAGAAGTAAAACTGTCACTATTTGCCAGATGACATGATTTTATATATAGAAAACCCTAAAGAATCCACCAAAAAGCTTTTAGAAATAATGAATGAATACAGTAAAGTTGCAGGATACAAAATCAACAAGCAAAAATCAGTTGTGTTTCTATACTCTAACAACAAAATAGAAGAGAAATAAGAATACAATCCCATTTACAATCGCAACAAAAAGAATAAAATACTGAGAAATAAATTTAACCAGAGAGGTGAAAGTCTTGTACGCTGAAAATTATAAAACATTGTTGAAAGAAATTGAAGAAGACAGAAAGAAATGGAAAGATATTCCATGTGCGCTGATTGGAAGAATTACCAAAGTAAAAATGTCCATACTTCCTAAAGCAATCTACAGATTCTATGCAATCCCAATCAGACTCTCAATGACATTCTTCATGGAAATAGAACAAAGAATCCTAAAATTTATATGGAACAACAAAAGACCCCAAATAGCCAAAGCAATCCTGAGCAAAAAGAACAAAGCTGGAGGTATCACACTCCCTGATTTCAAAATATACCACAAAGCTACAGTAATCAAAACAGCATGGTACCGGCACAAAAACGGACACACAGATCAATGGAATAGCATCTAGAGCCCAGAAATAAACCCACACATCTATGGACAGCTAATTTTCAACAAGAGAGCCAAGAATGTACAATGAAGAAAGGAAAGTCTCTTCAATAAATGGTGCCGAGAAAAGCAGATAGCCGCATGCAAAGGAAGGAAAGTAGACCATTATCTTATACCATACACAAATATTAACTCAAAATAGATTAAAAACTTTAATGTAAGACCTGAAACCATAAAACTCCTAGAAGAAAACATAATCAGTACACTCTTTGACATCAGTCTCAGCAGCATCTTTTCGAGTACCATGTCTACTCAGGTAAGGGAAACAAAAGAAAAAATAAACAGATGGGACTATGTCAGACTGAAAAGCTTCTGCATGGCAAAGGAAACCGTCAACAAAATGAAAAGACAACACACCAACTGGGAGAAAATATTTGCAAACCATATATCTGATAAAGGGTTAATTTCAAAATATATAAAAAAAACCCATATAACAAAAAAATGAACAACCCAATTACAAAATGGGCAGAGTCAGGGCTGGCCCAGTGTTGTAGTGGTGAAGTTTGTGCACTCTGCTTTGGCAGCCGGGGGTTCACAGGTTTTAATCCCAGGCACAGACCGATGCACCACTCATCAAGCCATGTTGTGGCAGCGTCCCACACATGAAATAGAGGAAGATGGGCACAGATGTTAGCTCAGGGCTAATCTTCCTCAGAAAAAGAGGAGGATTGGCAATGGATGTTAGCTCAGAGCCTGTCTTCCTCACAAAAAAAAATAGGCAGAGGATATGAACAGACATTTCTCCAAAGAAGATATACAGATGGCTAACAGTCACATGAAAAGATGTTCAACATCACTAATTATTAGGGAAATACCAATTAAAACGACAGTGAGATATCACCTCTCACCCATCAGAATAGCTATAATCAACAAAACAAGAACTTACAAATGTTGGAGAGGGTGTGGAGAAAAGAGAACCCTCATACACTGCTGATGGGAATGCAAACTGGTACAGTCACTATGGAAAATAGCATAGAGATCCCTCAAAAAATTAAGAATAGAACTACCATATGATCCAGCAATTCCACTTCTGGGTGTATATCCTAAAGAAATTAAATCACTATCTCCAAGGATATCTGCACCCCCATGTTCATTGCAGAATTATTTACAATAGCCAAGATATGGAAACAACCTAAGTGCTCATCAATGGATGAATGGATAAAGAAGATGTGGTATATATACACAAAGGAATACTATTCAGCTGTTAAAAAAGATGAAATCCTGCCATTTACAGCAACATGGATGGACCTTGAGGGTATTAACGCTAACTGAAATAACTCAAAGGGAGAAAGTCAAATACTGTATGATTTCACTCATAAGTGGAAGATAAAAACAACAACAAACACATGGATACAGAGATTAGATTGGTGGTTATCAGAGGAAAAGTGAGGAGGAAGGAGGGTGAACGGGGTAATAGGGCACAGGTGTATGGTGACAGATGATAATTAGTCTTTGGGTGGTGAACATAATGTAGTCTACACAGAAATCAAAATATAATGATGTACACCTGAAATTTATACAATGTTATAAACAAATGTTACTCAATAAAAAAATTAAAAACTTTTGTGCATCAAAGGATGCTATCAAGAAAGTGAAGAGACAACCCATGCAATGGGAGAAAATATTGCAAATCATATATCTGATAAGGGTCTAACATCTAGAATGTATAAAGAATGCTTACAATTCAACAATAAAAAGACAAATAACCCAATTAAAAATGGGCAAAGGATTTCAATAGACATTTTCCTAAAGAAGATATATAAGTGGCCAATAAGCACGTGAAAAGATGCTGAACACCATTAATCATTAGAAAAATGCAAATCAAAACCACAGTGAGATATCACTTCACATTCACTAGGATGGCTATAATTTGAAAAAAAGAAAATAACAATTACTGGTGAGGATGTGGAGAAACCAGCTCTCATACATTGCTGGTGGCATTATAAAACAGGGCAGCCACTGTTGAACCAGTTTGATATTTCCTTAAAAGGTTAAACATAGAATTATCATATGACCTAGTGTATTAGTTTTCTAGGTCTTCCATAACAAATTACCACAAACTGGATGCCTTAAAACAATAGAAATTCACTTTATCACAGACCTGGAGGCTAGAAATTCAAAATCGGGCTATGCTCCCTCTGAAGATTCTAGGGAAAAATTGTTCCTTGTCTCTTCTAGCTTCTAGTGGTTGCTGGCAATCCTTAAGATTCCTTGGCTCGTAGCTGCATCACTTCAATTTCTGCTTCTGTCTTCACATGGCTGTCTTCCCTCTGTGTATGCCTGTCTCTCTATGTCCAAATTTCCCTCATCTTATAAGGACACCCATCACTGGGTTAGAGTCCATCCTAACCTAGTACGACCTCATCATAATTTGATTACATCTGCCAAGATTCTATTTCCAAATGAGGTCATATCACAAGTACCAAAGGTTAGGGCTACAACGTATCTTTGGGGGGATACAATTCAACCCACAATACCTAGCAATTTCACTACTAGATATATATCCAAGAGAATTAAAAGTAGGTGTTCAAACAAAATCTTGTACATGAATGTTCATAGGAGCAGTATTCATAATAGCAAAAAAAGGTGGAAACAACCCAAATGTCCGTCAACTAATGAGTGGATAAACAAATGTGCTATATCAATACAATGGAATGTTAGTCATCCATAAAGAGGAATGAAGTACTGAAACAACTGCATTGTTGAATCTTGAAAACATTATGCTAAGCACAAGAAGCCAGACACAAATGGCCACATATATGATCTCATTTATATGAAATGTTCAGAATAAGCAAATCCATCAAGACAGAAAGTAGGTAGTGGTTGCAGAGAATGGAAGAAGGGGGAAATTAGTGACCACTAACAGGTATGGGGCTTCTTTTCGTGCTGATGTAAATGTTCTGGAATTAGACAGGAATCGTATAACCTTGTGAAAATACTAAAAACTAGTGAATTGTACACTTTAAAATGATTAATTTTATGATACGTGAATATTTCAATATCAAAAATAAATTTTAAAAAATTAATTACAAACGTACACCTGTTAATGCTGATCTGTAATGAGATTTTACAGATTTTTACTTTCGAAAACGTCTTTCACACAGGTAGGTACTACCAAATATTGATATCAATCCATAAACGTATGATTTTAATTGAGTATATTCGTCACTTGGAAGGCATTTATAGAATTCTATTAAATTATTTTTTGATATTTTCCTTTCAGTACGTGATTACGTTGCAGATTTATTACTTCCAATTGAAGGTTATGCGGAAGCTCCTCAGTTGCAAAGTTAAATGGATTTTGAAATATGGAGTTTCTTTTGCGTATCATAGTCCAAAAAACGCTGCTGGAAAAGATATCTGCTACAAGTCTGTGCAGCAATGAAGATCTCATTTCTTGTTTTAACTTTGGACAGTCCTGCAAGTGTGTAAAGCAGCTTGACATTACTTGGGAGTCAAAGCAAAACCAACATGACTTTGCCTCAGTGTAAGTAACTCATGTAAGCGCTATTTTCCTTGTAATTTTAGGTGGCATTCACTAATGAATTTTATTAAGTTGAAGCAAAACTGATTCCCAAAGCTATTCAGTGTTCGATAGCAACAATTCAAAGAGGTTCTTCTCTTTCAGAAACAATTCAGTCTTGGCCCTGAACTCAAAAAATCACAAGAACACATTAGCACTACTAAATTATCGAACTGCTGTGTGGAAGGGCAAGCCAGGATATTCCTCCTCTGTTTCTGACAAAAATTCACAGAACTCACAATGGTTAGGTCCACAAGAGTGAACGAAACTCGCTATTAACACTGTCGGTTCAATAACAAATGACATATTACAAATATTTCCTGCAAAGTACCACTGAATAACCAAAGGCTTTAAACACTTTTTATTTTCAAAAACTTTGTTAATTTGTTCAACCAAACCTTTCCTGCTTCACACATATTTTTACCACCATCAGTTGTAACACATTTTAGCAGACACCGCCTTTAGCTAGTACTGAATTAGTGTTTTCACAACTTATTTGAAAACAGTCTCACCTGTAGTTGTTTCATGCAGACCATTCACAGGGCTAATACTTCTCATTTCAAACTTGGTATTGATTCTTTGAATAAGCAACAACAATTAAAGAATATCAGTAACATTTTCAACTCATGGAGAACCAAGGAAAGCCCCTTGAAATCATTTGCCTTGTTTTTTAACTGACTATTGACGTTGCTCCTAATGCTCCTACCTCTTTGAGCAACTGCTTTTGTCAAAAGGCTAATAATCTTAAACAAATGTTTTTCTCTGGACACATCTCTTCTTCAGCTACTGCAAACATCGTTTAATTCATTCACCACAGGAAATCCTTGCCTGGCTAACAAATGGGCCACTGGGAAACTTACTTTGGGTGCAACCTCATTTTTTTATTTTTGGAAAGAAATTTTCCCATGATGAGATATTTTATATTGAATTTTCTAATTTTTCCTGACTGTTTCTTTCCTATGAGTTGGGAATATTGTGATGAATAGTCTGGTAGTGTCAATGCATATTGCATTCTTTCAGCACAGCTATAGTGTCAATGCACAATAAATACAATACTTTCCCATCTAATCTGTTAACAAAATAAACTCCACTGTGCCTTACAAGCATGATATTTAAATTCCAGTTTGCTCTTTTTCCCTTGTTGTGACATGATGATAATGCACTGGTAACTAAAAAGTAAATACAATGTCATGGTACAGTGATATTGTGGTTTACAAAATGCTGTCAAGTTATAACTGCATCACTGCAATTTATAGTGCACTGAGCAGCAGTAAAGGCAATAAGATTGCCACATATGATCTCTGTCACAACCACTCCATTCTGCTATCATGGTGCAAAAGCAGCCATAGACAATACATAAATGAATGTAGCTATGTTCCAATAAAACTACTTATGGACACTGAAATATGAATTTCATATAATATACATCAAGAAATATTATTCTTTTGATTTTTTCAACCATTTAAAAATGTAAAAACCATTCTTACCCACACAAACAGTGTAAGTAAAACTGTGGGACTCTGAATAATGTTCATAGATATCAATGTCAATATCTTGGTTGTGATATTAAACTATACAGTTTTGCAAAATGTTACCATTGGGAGAACTAGGGAAAGTGTACAAGGATGCCTCTCTATTGTTTGTTATCTACAATGAATCTACAGTCATCTCAACAAAAATTTCAATTAAAAAAAATACTTAGCCCACAGACCATAGGAAAATAATCAGCAGGCCAGATTTGGACTACAGGTCATAGTTTGCTAATCCCTGGGTAAGGCTAAGATTTCTTAGATATGAAACAAAAAGCACAATCCATAAAAGAATATATTGATTAACTAGACTTCACCAAAATTAAAAGCTTTTACTCTTCAAGAGACATTGTTAAGAGAATGAAAAGACAAGCCATAGACTGGGAGAAAACCTTTGCAAAGCACCTATCTCCTAAAAGAGTTGTATTCAGAATACATAAAGGACCCTCAAAATTCAACAATAAGAAAAGAAACAATCTATTTTTTTAATGGGCAAAAGATTTGAACAGACATATCACCAAAGAAGATACGTAGATGGCAAATGAGCATATTAAAACATGCTTATCATCATTAATAAAACCCAAATTAAAATCACAATGAGATATCATTTTACATCAATTAGAATATCTAACACTAAAAAGACTAACCATACCAAGTGTTGGCAAAGATATAGAACAACTGGAAATCTCATGCACTGCTGGTAGGAATGTAAAATGGTACAGTCATTTTGGAAAACAGTTTGTCAGTTTCTTAAAATATTAAATATACAACCACTGTAGGATCCAGCCATTCCACTCTTACTCAAGAGAAAGAAAATATATGTCCATACAAAGACTTGTACACAAATGTTCAAAGTAGCTTTATTTGTAACAGCCAAACACTGTACACAACTCAAATATCCATCAATGCACGAATACACAAGCAAATTGTGGTATATCCATACAATAAAATATTACTCAGCATTAAAAATAATGAACTATTGATACATGGATAAGTGTCAAATAATTAGTGCTGAGTGAAAGAAGCCAGATCTTTTTTTAAAGAGTGCATACTATATGATTCCACATATACAAAGTTCTAGAAAATGCTAATTAACCTATAGTGATCTAAAACAGATCACCGGTTGCTTATGATGGGAGGTAGCAAGAGTCTGGAAAGACTGATTATATACGTTCCAAAGAAAACTTTTTGGGCGATGGATATTTCACTATCTTGTTTTGGATGATGGTTTCACAGGTGTACACATATGTCAAAATGTATCAAATTATACACTTTAAATATGGGTAGTTTGTTGTATGTCAATTATACCTCAATAAAGCTGTTTTTTTTAAATAAAGGCAAAAGCTGAAAGAATGACCTGCACTACAAGAAATGTTCAAGTAAGTTCTTCAGAAAAAAGAAAAACGATAACAGATGAAACATAGATCAACACAAAAGAATGAAGATCACTGGAAACGGTAAATGCTGGAGTAAAAAAAGAATTTTCTTATTTAAGTTTTTTAAAAGATAATTGATTGTATGTGCAACTATGACAAACAACTATCTACTGGGGCTTTGGGGGAAAAAAAAAGGAGGAGGATTGGCAGTAGATGTTAGCTCAGAGCCGGTCTTCCTCAGCAAGAAGAGGAGGATTAGCACGGATGTTAGCTGATCTTCCTCACAAAAAAAAAAAAAAAAAGATAATTGGTTGTTTAAAGCCAAAATAATAATAATGTATTGCAGGGTGTACAGCCTGTGTACAGCAGAGACCCGTGTACAGCAGAGTAGAACCCTATACTATCTTTTTGTGCCATCTTCTCACCTTCAGGTGCTATATTAGACAATGCTCCACTGCTATTCACAGGGTTTTCATGGCCAATTTTTTGAAAGTGAGTGACCTGGTCAGGTCTTTCTTCTTAGTGTGGAAGCTCCACTGAAACCTGTCCACCATGGGTGACCCTACTGGTATTTGAAATACTGGTGGCATAGCTTTCAGCATCACAGCAACATGTAGCTGCCACAGTATAACAACTGACAGATGGGTGGTGTGGTTCCCTGACCAGAAAATGAACACAGGCAGTGGCAGTGAGAGCACCAAATCTTAACCACTATACCATCAGGGCTGGCCTAACACAAAGGAGGGGAGAGGAGAAATGGAATTATACTGTTGGAAGGTTCGTACATTATCTAAGAAGTGGCCTAATGTTATTTGAAAGTAGACTCTGATAAGTAAAAGATCCATCTTATGAACCCAAGGCCTAGTGCAATTACTTAGAGAAAGAGAGGAGAGAGAGAGGGCACACAAGGAAACAGATAAGCCAATAGTAAAAAAAAAAAAAA
This sequence comes from Ceratotherium simum simum, assembly GCF_057802395.1. Lineage (NCBI taxonomy): Eukaryota > Metazoa > Chordata > Mammalia > Perissodactyla > Rhinocerotidae > Ceratotherium > Ceratotherium simum. Next base: position 15,994,192 of record NC_141930.1, read on the forward strand.
AAACACTAAAAATATTCCAAAGAAGGCAGGAAAAAAAAGGGCATATATAGCAAATAGAAAGCAAACCACAATATTTGAAAATAAATCAATGTAATCCATCATATTAACAGAATAAAAGAGAGAAAAGCCATCCAAGTACCTCATTAAATGTAGAAAACTCATTTGACAATTATCAACATCCATTCCTGATTTTTAAAAAAATCTCTCAGGAAACTAGGTATAGAAGGAAATTTCCCCAACTTGATAAAGAACATCTACAAAAAACCTATAATAACTAATAATATACTTAATGGTGAAAGACTAAATGCTTGCCCTCAGAGACTGGAAACAAGGCAAGGATGTCTGCTCTCACCATTCTTATTTAACATAGCATGGGAAATTCTAGCTAGTGAAATAAAGTAGAAAAGGAAATAGAAGGCATTCAGATCAAAAAGTAAGAAATAAAACTGTCCCTATTTGCCAATGACATGATTGTCTACATAGAAAATCTCAAGGAATCTACAAAAATAAAAATAAGAACTCCTGAAATTAATGAGTGAGTTCAGCAAGGTTGTAAGATACAAGATAAACATACAAAAGTCAACTATATTTCTATATAGTAGCAATAAACATGTGGTCACTGAAATTAAATATATAATACCATTTACGATCACTCAAAAAATTCTTAGGTATAAATCTAACAAAACAGGTACAGGACCTATATGCTAAAAACTACAAAACACTGATGATGGAAATCAAAGAAGATGTAAATAAATAGAGACACAAACCACATTCATGGATTGGAATACTCAAAGATGTCAATTTTCCTCAAATTGGTATATAGGTTTAACAAAATTCCTATCAAAATTCCTCTCAAAATGTCAATAAGAGTTTTTGCAGATATAGACAAGATTATTGTAAAATTTATATGAAAAGACAAAGTAACTGAAACAGTTAAAACAAGTTTTAAAAGGAATAAAGTGGAAGGAATCAGTCTACTAGATTTCAAGACTTATACAACTACATTAATCAAGACAGTGTAGTGCTGGCAGAGGAATAGACATGTAGGTCAATGGAACAGAATAGAGAACACAGAAATGGACTCAAACGAATCTGTCCAACTGATTTTGACAAAATTGCAAAAGCAATTTAATGGAGGAAAGATAGCCTCTTCAACAAATGGTGCTAGAACAACTGAACATCCATAGACCAGAAAAAGAACCTCAACCTAAGTCTCACACTTTCTATAAAAATTAACTCAAATTAGATCATAAAATGCAAATTTTTAAACTGTAAAATTCTTAGGAAAAAAAACAGAAGAAAATTTTCAGGATCTAAGGCTAGGCAAAAAGTTCTTAGACTTGACACCAAAGGACAAGCTATAAAAGGATGATCCATAAAGTCAAAAATTAATAAATTGGGCTTCATAAAAATTAAAAACTTCTACTCAGTGAAAGGCTATTTTAAGAGGACAAAAAGACAAGCTACAGATGGAGAGAAAATATTTGCAAGTTACATATCCAACGGACTAGAATTTAGAATATATGAAGAACCCTCAAAACTCAATAGCAAAAAAGTAAACAATCCAATTAGATATGGACAAAAGACATGAATAGATATTTCACATAAAATACACAGAAAGAGCATATGAAAAGACATTCAACATGATTATCCACTAGTAAAATGCAAATTAAAACCACAATGAGATATCATTAGGTAGCTATCAGAATGGCTAAAGTAAGGAATAGTGACAACACAAAAAGCAGTGAGGATACAGAGAAACTGGATCATTCATATATTGCTGGTAGATATGTAAAGTGGTGCAGTTTGGCATTTTCTTAAAATTCTAAAAATGCAGCTACTACATACAAATACTAAAAATGCATATGATCCAACAATTGTACTCCTGGGCATTTATCTCACAGAAATGAAAACTTATGTTTACACAAAAACTTGTATAAGATGTTTATACAACTTTATTCATCATAGCCCCAAACTGAAAACAACCCAGGTGTGCTCCTAGATAAATGGTTAACAAACTTGGTACATCCATATCATGAAATATTACTCAGAAATAATTGCCAGAGAATTATGCTGAATGAAAAAAAGCCAACCCCAAAATTTACATACTATATGATTCCATTTATATAAGATTCTTGAAATGACACAATTACAGAAATGGACAACTGCTAATGGTTGCTGGGGTTAAGGATCAGCGTAGGAGGGAAGTGGGTGTAGCTATAAAAGGGCAACATAAGAGATTCTTGTGGTGAAGGAAATGTTCTGTATCTTGACTATATTAATATCAAAAATGGGATATTGTACTATAGTTTTGCAAGATGTTACCACTAGGAGACACTGGTAAAGAGTACATGGGATCTCTCTGTATTATTTCTTACAACTGCACATGAATCTACAATTATCTCAAAATGAAGAGTTTAACTAAAAATAAAGGAACAACAGAAAAAGAAAAACACATTGATGGGCATATATCAAAGGGGCACAGGTGCTAACTGAAAAAGCTTCCAAAGGCTGGAGCTAGAACAATTTGAAAAAGAAAATAAAGTAGAATTGGATTATAACCCAAAGTTTAAAATAAATATCCATTAGCCCATACTGATATAAATAAATGATTAATAAATTAATAAATGGGGAGAAGAGAAAAATCTCCCATGAGAAAAAAAAAATCCAAATAAATTATATAGAAACTCTACCCTAAAGGAGAGGGAGCATACTTCCCACTCCTTAAGTGTGGGCTGCAATAGTGATTTCCATCCAGAGTACAGTATGGAAAGGAAACTCTTTTAAAAAGTAACCTTGCAGTGGGGAAATTTGACAAACTTCTTCAGCCAGGTGATCAAAGTCAATACCAACAGTGATAAACCATCATGTAGTATTCTCCCTTGATATGATGTAATGAAAATGGCACTTTGCCTCTGTGGTATTCATTCCAAAAAACATATAATCCCATTATAATCACATCAGATATTATTAACACGGGAAACTGTGTTGGAGAAGGCTTATGAGACATTCCATCGTCATCACATCACATCAAGTGTACATGGGAACAATCGGTACCATCTGCTCAATTTTTCTGTAAATCTAAAACTGTTCTAAAAAATAAATTTTTTTCTTATAAAGCTTATTATGGTCTTATCGTATGTTCCAAAAATCACACTCCTAGGTATTTACCGAACTGAGTTGAAAATATGTTCACAGAAAAATCTGCACATGACTGTTCAGCAGACTTAGTAATTGCCAAAAACTAGAAGTAACCAAGATGTCCTTCAATAGGTAAATGGATAAACAAACTATGGTACTTACATACAATGGAATTTTCTTCGGTGATAAAAAGAAATGAGCTCTTAAGCCACAAAATGTTATGGAAGAACCTTAAATGCGTATTGCTAAGTAAAAGAAGCCAGTCTGAAAAGGCTGCATACTGTATAACTCCAACTATATGACATGTTTTAAAAGACAAAACTGCAGGGATAGTAAAAATATCAATGGTTGTCAAGGGTTCTGGGAGAGGGAGGAAAGGGATAAATGGGTGAAACACAGGGTATTTTTAGGGTGGCGAAACTATTCTGCATGAAACTGTAATGGTGGATACATGTCATTTTGCATTTGTCAAACCCATATAACTGTCCAACACAAAGAGTGAACCTTAATGTAAACTATGAACTATAGTTAATAATGATGTATCGATATTGGTTCATTCATTGTAACAAATGTACCACACTAATGTCAGATGTTAATAACAGGGGAAATTGTGGGGGTAGAAGTAATGAGGATAGGGAACTCTATATACTATCAGGTCAATTATTCTATAAATCTAAAACTATAAGAATAAAGTCTGTTAATTATTTATAAATAATAAAGCAACAAAGAACAGATAGAACAACTAGAAAACCACCCCACATTGGTAGATTTAAACCCAAATATATTGATAAATACATTAAATATACATGGTCTGAGCACTGCAGTTAAAAGGCAGAGATTGTTAAACTGAATACAAAGCAAGACCCAACTATATGCTGTCTACAAGAAACTCAAATTAAATTAAACACACTGATAGATTAAAAGTAAAAACACGGAAAAAAATATACCATGTAAAAACTATTTATTAGAAAGCTGGCTATATTAATATCAGACAAAGTAGACTTCGGAAAAATAAGAATGTTACCAGGAATAAAGAGAAACTTTTCATAATAATAAAGGGATCAGTTCACCAAGAAGACATAATAATCATAAATATGTATACACCTAATAACAGAGCTTCAAAATACATGAAGCAGAAACTGACAAAACCAAAAGGAAAAATAGACAAGTCCACAAGTGTTGTCAGATATTTAAACACAACTGTCTCTATAATTGATAGAAATAATCAGAAAAAAATAAGTGAGGATAAAGAAGACTCAAACAACACTATCAATCAATTTGACCCAACTGACATTTATAGAGCACTCCAACATATCATCGGCAGGATACCCACTCATTTCAAATACACGTGGAACCTTCACCAAGATAGACCATATTCTGGGACACAGAGTAAATCTCAATAAATTTAATGCCACAAAACAAATTTCAATAAATTTAACAGAAATAAAACCATACATAGTATTTTCTGTGACCATAACTGAATTAAAATAGAAATCAATTCCAGAAAGATATCTGGAATATTCCAAAATATGTGGAAACTGAGCAATACATTTCTATATAATCCATATGTCAAGGAACCAACCTAATTTTGGAAAAAAATAAAACAAGGGAACTTAGTAAATATTTTGAACTAAAGGAAAATTAAATCACAACATGTCAAAATTTGTGTCAACATATAAAGCAATGTTTAGGGAGAAACTTATAGCTTTAAATGCCTATATTAGAAAAGAAGAAAGAATCAAAAATCAATTATCTAAGAATCCAGCTTAGGGAACCAGGAAAAGAAAAGCAAATTAAACCTAAAGTAAATAGGAGAAAAGAAATTGTAAGGTTAAGAGTAGAACACAATAAAACAGAAGACAAACAAAAGAGAAAAGTCAATTAAATATAAACCAGTCTTTGAAAAGTTTGATAAAATTGAAAAGAACCACTAGTTTAAAAAAAAGAGAAAACTCAATTACTAATATTAGAATTGAAAGAAGGAAAATCACTAAGATCCTAAAGACACATAAAGGAAAATAAGAGACTATTGTGAAGAAATTTAAGCAAAAAATTTTTGATCGCTTAGATAAAATGGACAAATTCCTTAAAGATAAAAATTATCAAAACTGATTCTAGAAGAAACAGAAAATCTGAATAGCCTCTATATCAACTAGAGAAAACTGAATTAGAATTAAACTCTTCTCATAAATAAAATTCCAGGCCCAGATGGCTTCACTGGTGATTTCAAATATTTAAGAAAAAAATAATATCAGTTCTTTAAAAAGAGCTCTTAGAAAATAGAAGGGGCTTCTTCTCAGTTGATTTTATGAGACAAGTCTTTCCCCAATGACAATAAGAGGCAAAGATAGTACAAAAAAAAAAGAAAATTTAAGACTGATATTCCTCATATAGTTAGAAGCAGAAATCTTAATAAAATATAAGCAAATTAAATCCAGTAATACATAAAAAGTATAATACATTATGGCCAAGCGGGGTCTTCCCAAGAATACAAAATTGGTATAGTATTTGAAAATAAATCAAATTTATCATATTAACAGAATAAAGGAGAAAAGACATCTGAGAATCTCAATAAATGCAGAAAATGCATTTGACAAATTTCAACACCCATTCATAATTTTTAAATCTCAGAAAACTAGGACTAGAAGAAAACTTCCTCAATCCAATAAAGGGCATCTGCTAAAAGCCTACAGTTAACCTCATGCTTAATAGCAAAGACAATATTTTTCCCCCAAAGATCAGGAATAATGAAAGATGTCTGCACTAACAACTTCTGTTCCACATTGTACTTGAGGTCTTACTAGTGAAATAATGCAAGAAAAGAGATAAAAGGACTACTGTTTGAAAAGGAAGTGGTAAAATTGTCTTAATTTGTTCAAGAAATTATCATATACATAGAAAATCCTAAGAAATTTATTTTTAGAAAATCTACCAGAATTAATAAGTGAATTTAGCAAGTTTACAGGATACAAAGTCAATATACAAAAATCAGTTATATTTGCATGTCCTAGCATGAACAACTAGAAGATGAAATTGAGAAAACAATACCATTTGCATTAGCATGAAAAAGAAGTACTTTGGAATAAATTTAATAAAATATGTACTGATGATTATAAGATGTTGCTGAGAAAAATTAAAGACCTATATAAATGAGGAAATACTGGAAAACTCAATGGGGTTAAGATATAAATCCTCCCTCCCAAAATTGGTCCAAAGATTCCATGCAATCCTAATTTAAAATCCCAGGAGACTTCTTTATAAAAGCTGGTAAGTTCGTTATAATATTTATATGGAACCATAAAAGACTTAGATCAGTGAACATAATTTTGAAAAAGAACAAAGTTGTAGGATTTACACTACTTATTTCAATACAGCAATGGTAATCAGAACAGTATGCACTGGCCTAAGGATAGACATAAAGAGCAATGGAACAGGACAGACAGCCCAAGTAACGGGCTCATATATATCTATGTACGGTCAATTTATTATTTACAAAAGTCCTAAGGTAATTCAATGGGGAAAAGACAGCCTTTTCAACAAATTGTGCTGGAACAACTGGAAATCCATATGAAAAAAATTAAATTCAATCCTTACCTCATACCATACACAAAAATCACCCAAAAGGCTCACAGACCTAAACATTAAAATTATAGAATTTCTAGAAGAAAACATAGGAGAAAATGTTTGAGATTTTGGGATAGGCAAATATTGTCTTGCTTTGGCCAATAAAATGTGAATGGATGTGAAGTGGAAGCTTTAAGAGCCAGAGCATGATTTACCATGTTCCCTTTTCCATGGAATCATGAAAGAATCTGTCAAAATGGGACCTTTGTCAACCCGTGCCCCTGGGTGCATATGACGAGCAGAGATCCTGCCAATCATTTTAGGACATGTAGCATGAGAGTAAAGCCTTTGTTATGTTTAGCCACTGAAATTTAAGCATTCCTTGTTACTGAAGCATATTCTAGCCCATTCAGTAATAAATGTATTGGTTACACAGTTCATATGCTATTTTTCTTAGTGAATGTAAGGTCTTATCGGCACTTTTAACCTAGAAACCTGGCAAATCATTGGTTGAGATCTTCCATCAAGAATGAAATTAAAGGTACAACCTCAGTGAAGAGATGTGTTGTTAAAGGTGACTTGTATCTATCCTCTGGGCAGTGCAAAGAAAATTGAAAAGTATTATTAAAGAGTGCCAAGAGAATGGTATGAAATCGTTTCTAGCTAATCACTGCTTTAGATTTCAAATCTCCATACTTTTATTCTGCATAAAGATGACCCTGTACTAACAGCCAATCTCTGCCTTCTTACTAAACCCAACAAAAATTACAAAAAAATGAAGAGTCCATTGCAACCAACTGGCTTAAGGACTAATTAAATAGCTCAACTTTATACTGGGCTTTAATTCCAAATACTACAATGACACATTTATTTTGTCTGTTCATTGTCTTTGTAGGTAGCAAATAAATCAGTGTTTTTGACCCTGAACACTTCCCCTTTTTAGCTGACAAATGGAAGTTAGAAATGTTATGCCAACATTTCACCATGAAGCTATCAATTTCCTTCCCAGATTCTGACCCACACACATTCCAAAAGACTAATACACAAAATTTAATCCATATATTTCTTCTCTTTCCCAAAATGCACAAGTTGAGGCCGCTTTACAACAACCAGGATCATCCAATTTTGCATGTGGAGCTCGTTAAATGCTGAGCCAAGAGAAAAGTCAGCCTGGTAGGAAGAAGAAAACAGGCTGTGTTCTCTACGACCATGGCCAGTAGGTTACATTCAGTTAACTTCTTTCAATTCTTTCAAGCATAATCCATCATTGACAGAGCCAATTTGTTAATGCACATTCTCTTACTGAATTAGGCCATAGCCCTGCCACCCTGCTTACCATTATATCCATAGACATGCCAAATAATACGCCTTTTTTTTGGTTAGGTGACCCAAACTAAAAATCCCTCCAAGACATTTATAAACTGCTTACCTCACCATATCTATTAGTCAGATCTGTTTATAACCAAGCACTCAAAGAACATTTCTGAGCACTCAGTAATCATAATACTAGGGCTTTTTATAAAGTAACAAGACTTCTGTGATAGTACAATGACTATGTAATAGGTTTATCACAAAAATACATTTCCCTTACATGCACAAATAACATTTTACTATAACGTTTTCGTGATCTATTGATTTCCTCTCAAGCCCATGGGCATAGCATTAAGAAAATAATAACAATTCTCAAAACACTTATTCAACTGGAACCAACAATGCTTTATTCTTGCCATTAAAATTCTTTAAACTTTCATACCAAAACATTTCCCTTTACTTTATACCTAGCTAGACATGGGGAATATTGAAACATTTTGAAGTCCCAAAAAGCACAAACTTGCAACTTATAAATTAGAAATCAAAGGACTGGTTTTTCAGCTCATCTTCTCACAAGGTCTTTTTCAAAAAATTTTCTAAACATTTGTATGCATAAAAAAAGTTGATACGGTACTTCAGTATGATGTTAAGACCAGGAGATATCACAATCGAGAGTACTTATGGTACGTCAAATGAAACCTTACACAACATACATTTTCAATCTCCTATCAGTGTTATAAATGCTACATGATTTCTGGTTTGTTAGCTTGTGGAGGCCGTGATAATTAAGGCATTTCACAGTGTTTTAAACTAGATTGGATTGCCAAAAAATCTGTTTCTCCCCAACTATCCCTGCCTATTATTAAATGGGATCATTCAAAATCATTTCAGGGTCAACACAAGTTGAAATCCAAATCATTAGGTTCCTTGGACATGAAGTATTGTCCAAAATATACAACACTAAAAAGAGATGTACATCATTTCCTTTGTGTTCTCTTTCACAAGTCTTTTGTTCAGAGGTCAGCAAAGATCTACACAGACAGCAAACGTGTTAAGCATTTACAATGTTCTAGTTACCATGCTAACTCCAGGGCTATAAAAGTGAATAAGACACAATCCTGGTCTCAAGTTGCTTATAGTCCAGTAGAGAAAACATACTTTAATTATGCATGGTGTTATAGTATTGACTTTCCATATATAATGTAAGTTTGGTACGTGGCTGGACCACCTTAAATAAAGTCTAACTATAAAAGCGTTCAACAGTATATTACACATGGCAGGCAAAATATTTTTATTTTGTATGTTTTATTTTGTTTATGTTTTATTTTGTTTATCTAAAACACATTTAGAAAATTTTCTGGGTTTTTTTTTTTCATAAACCAATTTTTATTTATTTTTAAAGAGTGATTCTTGCAAAGATCTTTCAATATTCCAAATTCTCTATTTGCCAGGTCCTAAAAGGTTCATGCTACGGCAGAATTGGACCATCTGCTTTGCCCAAATCTCAGAAAACAGGGCTTGAAAAGTAAGAATGGGTTCTCTGAATGTCAATCTATAAAATATTATTAGTGGACACAGTCAAGGAACATTTCAGCTACTACCACTCTACATATCAAGGGCATAGGCCACATTTTCTTCTGAGTTAGTCTAACCCTATCTTCACTTGTAGACTAATGTCATAAGCAAGCCAGATTAACTAAAACAGTCCCTTGATCCATAGATATGTGGGGGATCAGAATTGGCCACCCCAAAATGTTTCTCTTTACCTCAATTCATTTTAAGGACAAAAGTCCCTGAAAGAAACTTCGACCTTCCCCCTAATCGCCTAAAACAATTTAGGATAGAAGGCCTGTTCCAGGAAGGAGCTAATATCATAGGATAACTATAATATAACGTAAAGGTATGACAGACAGGAAGGCACCAGCAAACCCATTGTCTATAGATGGCCCAGCCAACGCTTGTTTATCAAACATTTGCATTTCCATCTCCATGTAAATTGCCTTTCTCTCCTTTGAAGTCCCAAACTACTGTCCCCAACATCCTTCTTTGTCTTTAGCTGAAGACGGTATTTAATGTGGTGGCTTCAGCCATTTTGATGAGTTACTCAGTTTTCCTGGGTTTCTCCCCTGTATACGTGTTATTAAACTGTGTTTGATTTTCTCCTGTTACTCTGTCTCATGTCAATTTAATTTTTAGACCAGCCAGAAGACCTAGAGGGTAGAGGAATAGTTCTTCCTCCCCTGCAGATAACAAGCACAATATTTTTTGAAGTATATGAACAGGCTTTCCTCTTTTACATATCTTGTAGACATCCTAAGGTATCCATCTTCCTTGAGAAACGGGGTGAGGAGATTAGAATTGCTGCAGCATTAACATAAAGAGAAATAAAAGTTAGTAATCACTTGGACCACAAAATAGGATTTTCAAGTCAACAAGGATAGGAAATAGTCTTGAAACTCAAGCTTTGTATGAGAGAAAAAGATTCTAAATTCTATCTTCCTGTTTAACTAATGACGAGGCAGATCTGACTGACTTGATCATAGATTTTTACATAAAAGAGGTCCAGAGAAGACAACAAAAAGTACGAAAGCCTATTCCTTCTTTTGCAAGTGGATTTTGGGAAGAGGAAGGAAGACAGAGGGAAGGGAAGCAGCAAAAGAAACAAGTATTTCCTGACCTACCCTCTCCAGGCTGAAGTCCCAGAGAAAAGAAACTATTAGATAAAGGTAAAAGGAATGTTGAGGGCAAAGTGGCTCTTTGCCCTTTGAGACTCAAGAACAAAAGGCAACGCTATGCTAATACAGTACAGCCTCAGCAGAGTAAAGAAGGCAGAAAAGGATAGTTAGGAGAAAGAGGGCCTAATTATCATTCCCAATCACTCGTCTGGTGGACTAAACCCTAAGATTTCCAAATACCCTTGAGGAAAGAATGAGAAAGAAACAGGATAGCCGTCATTACGTGGGCCTTCTATGGTGAGGAGCAAGCAGATCCTTAGCAGAGGCTATAGGAGGCAGCCAATGTTATCTGCAGTACATGGCAGAGACTTGAGACAAATGTAGCATCAGTGAGAGTCAAGGTAAAGCCATGCTGATACCAGCTCAAGACAACGTTGACATAAGGGAAGCCATATTGTAGACAAGAAAACCCCTATTGTAACTTTGAATGACCCTGACAAACTAACCCAGCTGGATATACCCCCCCCCAGGAGATCTAACTGCTCTGTAGATTTTATGACCCCTGCTTGTGTACGTACCTCCCAGCTGCGATGAGATGATAATTCTGTTCTTTTGAATTCCTTAGGAATGTGATGAGTCCTAAACAGAGAGTTTATGCTGATAGCCAACATCAATGAAAACTGAAAGATCTGGTGTGGCACTTCCAGTCTATAACACCAGAGGGTCAAAATTCCTAACCCTCTCCCCTGCAACCCACCAGCCTATATAACTGCTGTAAGATTTTGTGCCCACTTAAGATGGTTGTTTGAGACATTAGTCAGCCGTCTTCCCCCTTGCTAGCAAGCTGTAATAAATTGCCCTTTCTTTTACACCATCTTGCCTCTTGATGATTGGCTTTTGTCTCACAGCAAGCAGATCGTACCCTTTGTGCAGTAACAATGCCAGACAGGATGGACCACCAAGTCCTGACCAAGCTGAGTCTAAAGTTACATCAGGAGTTATATCAGTTGCAGACTTCAGGAGTAGATGCCAACATATTACCTAGGGATGGAGTCCACTAAATGCAGCTCACCAGTTACCAGCCAGTGTACACGCAAGGACCAGCACAAGGCAAGGGTATAAGTCCCTCTCCCCCAGTACACTTGAACACTAATTTGAAGAGGAGCAACACCGCAGTTTGCGTTTGTGATTTAAATAGGAGACAGAGACAGCTCGCTGGCCTTATATCTACTATAAGATGATAGGAAAAAAAGAATTTCTTTTTTTGTTCTTCAGATGAGTTCTAGATCTGCTTTTTAATCTGAAATTTACATTTAGGCTAAAAAGTCCAAACGTCTATAAATTGAATACACGCATTGTTTATTAAAATGATGTATTATAAACAGAAGGAAAACATTACTGAGACTTCCCAAGGGTGAGAGCAGCCAGCCATGAACTCTCAAATTCTATTTCAGGTGAAGCCTATAGGGGGATTCTAACCTCACATTCAAATATCTAGAAATGCTGAAAAGCAGCAGAACACAAACTGACAGGATGCTCACAGGTTATCTAAAAGAACTTTAGCTGGATGATCCCTAGTGTATCCACCCTGTAAAGGCCCAGAAGGTCCCAGGAACAAGTGGACTAAGTAAGCAAACCCACTGCCTCAGGATGCTTTTCAAAATTAATCACCATTCTTCTAAGTAGTGGTGAACCTTTTTCCACCTGTACATGTATTAAGCTTTTACTCAAATTCTAAGCAGAGAATATACCAGTGGGAATCCTTTAGTCCACCTTACAGCCCACAGTTTTCACTCTCTAACCCATTTCTCACAGACCCAAGGCTGAGATTCCTTCTTATTCATATCATGTAAATGGTAGAAATTACTATACAATTAAATCCCCTTTTACATTCCCCCAATCACAAAATTATTCAGGATATGATCACAAGATTATTCAGGATCAACTTTTCTTACCAAAAATCCACCACATATAGTTCATAATTTCAATAGTCTCCATATTTTTTGTTAAAAGGATAACAAAAGCATGAAAAACTTATTTCTGCTTCTTAACTAAGTAAAGCTCACCAAGATTTACAACAGACTTGAGACTATTATTAGTGACTAAATTTTCCTAAGACTTGGGGACTGTAAGGGTCTCTTAAGATCAGGGATCTTATCTTACTTATCTTTGTCACCTCAGTGACTAGCATCGTACTTGGAACATGGGTCAGTGATCTTCAAATATTTACTGATGTGAACAGCTGAACTTAATCTGTTTATATATTAACATCTTCAAAAAATATCGTGACTTAAGATGACTTCAATACTCAGCAGAAGGAATGAAACTTTTAATAAATCTTTAAACAGGATAGTGAGGGTCCTCAAAAAGTTAAACATAGAATTATTATATGATCCAGCAATTCTACTCAAAAAAGAATTGAAAGCAGGGACTCAGATACTTGTACACGAATGTTCATAGCAGCATTATTCATAATAGCCAAAAGGTAGAAATAACCCAAATGTCTATTAACAGATGAATGGATAAACAAAATGTGGTATATACATAAAATGGGATATTATTCAGCCATAAAAAGGAATGAAATTCTTATACATGCTACAATATAGGTGAACCTTGAAAACATTATAAGTGAAGGAAGCTAGACACAAAAGAACAAATATTATGTGATTCCACTATTTGAGGTACCTAGAGTAGTCAAATTCATAAAGAAAGTAGAATAGAGGTTACCAGGGGCTAGAGAGGAAATGAATGGAGAGTTATTGTTTAATGGGTACAGAGTTTTTGTTTGAGATGATGAGAAAGTTCTGAAAATGGATAGTGGTGATGGTTGTACAACATTGTGAAAATACTTAATGCCACTGGACTGTTAAAACTGGTTAAAATGGTAAATTTTATGTTATGTATATTATACCACAACTAAAAAGATGATAGTGACTATTAATTATTAAAATAATGCTTCATAAGGTGCTTTGTAATAATGTGCTCTATAAGGTAAAGGCTCCAAGGCACACATGCTGTATAAATTACATATCTTACTTATTGTTGTGAACCTCCAATGGAAACAAAGACTAATCTATTAATGAGTAAACAGAGAAAACAGCTGAAATACTTAAAATAAAGATCAACAATAATTCCCTTATCAGTAGTCTTACCATTTTACAAACTAGTTTGACGGCCGTGTATGTTTTGTTCTTAATTAGAAGTAAATTGAATAAGAAAGGATAAAAATATGTTGTTATAACAGAATTTGAAAAAGCTATAGGATGATACCTGCTAAAGATATGCTAGTTTCATAATTAAATATTTTTAAAAGTCGTTAGATTCATTCGGTAACAAGTACCTTGACAAGTGAGTATTAAAATATACATTATTTGAAAGTAAAGATATGAAAGAATATGGTGAAAGTGAACAAGTTAGAAGACTAAGTCCTCTAAAGAGTTAAAATAAGCTGTAGTCTTTGAGCAGTCACCCTCTAGAACCATGTCTTCATAAATTTGATTCATTTATGGAGTGTTTTTGATGATAGGCAATTCTTTGCTGAAAGTTAAGTGCTCTTTTATATGAATAAATAAAGAAGGCTTTGGTTTGAACTAATATATTATTTTGACAAATGTTTATTGGAAACCCAATTATGGGTTCATAAATCAGGGCTCTTTGTGGTTCATCAGGTGAGCTCACCCATGCCACCAGATGTCATGGTGCATACCGATAGGGTAATTAAAACAAGTCCCTGGAATGCTGTCCCTCTCCTATACAATGACAGTAGTCAAAACAGAGGAAGAAATATTATTATCTTTAACTTACTGAAAATGCTTTTGCAAGATGTCATGATCAGACCTTCAAGAAAACAAACCCATTTGTTTTCTATTTACTATTTTTAAATGACAAGGTCAAGAATGATGCAGGATCTGTCAGACATGATTTTCAAACATTCTTCACAATAGAAAGGGGGGGAAAATAACTTATCTGCATATATTCCATGATTGAACTATGTCCTTAGAAGAGTTATTCCTTTTTTTTTTCCCATTCTTTTCCTTCCCTTCCTGGCCCTCCACTCCCCTTATTAAATAGCTGTTATTTCCTGAAGAAGTGAGTCCTATGAATTATGCCTAGTGTACCTGGGCCAACATGCATTCAGTTGCATATTGCATAGACCTAAGTTACATGAAAAATTCCATCATAAAGCTTACATTCTTCATTATCAAAAAGAAAACAGTTGGCAAGACAATTCTGGCAAAACAATAAACTCACTTTCAACTGAAAATTGGAAAGACATTTTACTCTAAAGACTTTTGGAATTCCCTATATAGCCCAAATGTACCAACCATGAAAAGGGAGGGGAAGGAGGTATTTAATAAAAGCAGGCATTTGCATATTATAACCAAGAGTGGGGAATTTTCTTGACATTTGATTGTTTAGACAGTAAAAATGTAAAAAAATGTAGAAAAATCAGATCTAAGTGATTGGCATGATATATAAAATAAAACCTAAGAATTGTGTCTCTTGTCAATATTGCCAAATTTGTTGTAATTATCTCTATTTTAAATCTTTCCTTGTTCTAAGTCCTTAACTGACTCGTTTTGCTTCCTATGTAGGTAAAGTATCTCTTCCTTTATAGAGAGAATGATACATATGATTTATGATACTTGAGTATATTCTGTGATAAAAATAGAAATTTTATGCTTTCCTGGACAATATAGCTAAAAGTGCTTCTACCCTCTTTGTCTACACAACACTATTTAGCAGTGCAAACTGAAGGATCCTTGCCTGTCACAGATTGCTAGACAGACCTCTGCCTAATTCTTCAAAAACAATGGCAAGTAACACAGGCCAGCACTCAGAGATTTGCCTCTAGACAAGCCAGGCAGCTCCACGTGAAGTGCCAGTAGGGTGAGGCCACACATGCAGAGCTCTGCTATTACTCTACAACCGCTGCCCAAGCCTGCTGGCTTGACTGTTGGTAACATAAACAAGAGGGTGAGTGACAACTTAAAATGCTAGCTGTTGAGCTGCTCTAATCTTAAACCCAAGAAATTATGTCATCAAGACTGATTGAAAAAGGACAATGTCTAAATATAGCTGTATCATAAGAAAGTGTTTAGAAAGAACAGAACTGGGAGCTAGGTCTCCTAGAATATTCTTGATTTGAAATGACCCGAGCAGCCCCATATAAAGAAGAGTTCTGTTTCAATGGGTGCCTGAAGGGCCCTGAATTCCCACAATGAATCAAGAGATTCTCTCATTGGCTTGAGTTGTATGAATATTCATAATATCAGGTTAATGGACAGTTGTCAAGAACAACAGACTGCTATGAATACTGGCATGACAGCACGAAGAGTTCCACTGACTCAAACCCTAGTGAAATTGGTGAGAATTATTAAAAGGCAAGCAACTAAAGGCTCTGGAAATGGTCCTAAGTGTAAATAGCAAATGAAGAAACATCTATTCAAGAAAACCTAAGAAATTTTCTATAAGAAAGGTAAGAATCTGTGGTATTTGGATCAAGACCACTCTCCCCACCCCACCCCCAGCACAGCGAGGCAGACACTCCATTTAAGACTGCTGCAGCCAGAAACACACAGCTCCCTGGTCCCCCAGTTCCCGAGGAGAAGGCTTTCTTCCTGGGAGTTAGCAAGACTTCAGTGTTTCTCATCTTGCCCTCAGCTGCCTGTTGCCAGGGATAAGTTGCAGGCGAGTACAGTCAAGAGGTGGGGGCTCCCTCCTTTCACCCAACGCCCACTTGTGGAACTGAGGCTCCTACAGTGGGGGTGTCACCCAGAGAGAAGTTTGCCATTGTCCCCACCCCCGGCTTCAGAGCCCTGCCTCAGAGATTTTACCTCAAGGAAAAGCAGCCATAAAAGAGAGAGCTCCTGGTCTGTTCTCAAAGAAACTGACTTCATTTATAACAGAGCTTGGAGAAGTCTAACCTAAGAGCACTCTCAAGAACAGTAGAGGTTGTAGTGAAAGGCAATGAGGAGATTTGTGTATCTGATGAAGAAAAAGCCTAGGCTATAGGCTGACTAGTTGACAGGAGAGAACTGGGAAATTAAGACAGCTGGGAGGAGCCCTCTGGGGTCAGAAAAAATATCAAACCCTGAGCTCAGAACTCTTCTGTCCAAAGAGCCACAATTTATTTGGATTCATTTGTAGAGGAATTTATGCCCCAGGATATTTTTGTAAAAAACAGAACAACCATCTAGCAATTAGTGGAACTTTAACAGCTGAGTGTTATCAGGAAAAGAGTGGAAGAGAGGCCTACCAGTGCTGCGGTCATCCCAAAGTGATTGTAGGCACTCCTAGAGTTGTGCCTCCCTGAGGAGCAACATCAGAAGCTTTACACTGAGGCAGGGGTGGGGGGTGGGGAGATTTCACTGAAATAATCCAGCCAATCACTAAATAAACAAGCAAGCAAATAACAATAATAAGCCCCAGAATGAAGGGACCAGTGCCCAGAGTTGCTACAATATATTATCTAAAATTTTCAGTTACCAATAAAAATTATGAAGCACACAAAGAAACAGGAAACTATGACCCAAATTCTGGAAAAAATAAAAGCAGGCAACAGAAAGTGCCTGTGAGAGCAACCAGATGTCTGATTTAACAGAAAAATATTTCAAAGTAGCCACTGTAAATATGTTCACAGAACCAAAGAAAATCATGTTTAAAGAAGTAAAGGAAGTTATATTGACAATGTTTTACCAAATAGAGAATATCAATAAAGAGACAGACATTATGAAAAAAAGAGCCAAATGGAAATTTTGGAGTTAAAAATGCAATAGCTAATATAAAAAAAAATTGCTGGAGAGGATCAACAGCAGATTTGAACTGGCAGAAGAAAGAACTGGTAAACTTGAAGATAGATTGATAGAGATTATGTAAGCTAAAGAACAGAGAGGGGAAACAATGAAGAAAAATAAACAGAGCCTTAGAGAAATGTGAGACACCATTAAGCACACCAACAAACCAATAAAGGCAGTACCAGGAGGAGAGGAGAAAGGAGAAGATCCATAACCAAGTGTGAATTATCCCAGGGATTCAAGGCTGGTTTAGCATCTGGAAATCAATTAATATAATATATCATATCAACAGAACAAAAACCAAAAATCAGATAATCATCTCAAAAGTATTTGAAAAAAATCCATCACCCCTTCATGATAAAAATATTAAATAAACTAGGCATAGAAGGGAACTTCTTCAACCTGATAAAGAACATCTACGAAAAACCCACAGCTAACATCATAATTAATGGAAAAAAACCGAAAGCTTTCCCAAGATGAGGAATAATAACAAGGATGTCTGCTCTCACCACTTTTATTCAACATTGTACTGGAAGTTCTAACCAAAGGAATTAAGCACGAAAAAGGAAAAAGGCATCAGGATTGGAGTAAAACTATCTCTATTTGCAGGTGACATGCTCTCATATATAGAAAATCCTAAGGTACAACTAAAAAGCTATTAGAACTAATAAATGAGTTTAACAAGGTTACAGGATACAAGATCAATACACAAAAATCAGTTGTATTTCTATACGCTGGCAATGAACAATCTGAAAATAAAATCAAGAAAACAATTCCATTCACAGTATCATCAAAAAGAATAAAATATTTAGGGATAAATTTAACAAAAGAAGTGCAAAATCTATACTCTGAAAACTACAAAACATTGTTGAAAGAAATTAAAGAAGATCTAAATAAATGGAAAAACATCCCATATACATGAACTGGAAGACTTACCATTGCTAAGATGGTAATACTCCCCAAACGAATCTACAGATTCAACACAATCCCTATCAGAATCCCAGCTGATTTCTTTGTAGAAATTGACGAACTGATTCCAAAATTCATATGGAGTTGCAAAGGACCCAGAATAGCCAAAACAATCCTGAAAAATAAGAAAAAACTAGAAGGACTCAACACTTCCCAATTTCAAAACTTTCTACAAAGCAATAGCAATAACAACAGTGTAGTACTGGCACTGGCACAAGGACAGATACGTAGACCAATAGAATAGAATTGAGAGTCCAGAAATAACCCCATACATCTGCAGTCAACTGATTTTCAACAAGAGTGCCAAGACCAGTCAATGGGGAAACTATAATCTTTGCAACAAATTGTGCTGGGACAACTGGATAGCCACATGCAAAAGAATGAAGTTGGAATCCTTCACGTGATATACAAAAATTAACTCAAAATGGATTGAAGACCTAAATATAAGAACAAGAACTATAAAACTCTTAGGAGAAAACATAGGGGCAAATATTCATGACCTTGGGTCTGGCAAAGGATTCTTAGATATGACACCAAAAACACAGGAGCAAAAGAAAAAATATTGATAAATTGCAATTCATCAAAACTGAAAACTTTTGTGCTTCAAAGGATACCATCAAGGAAGTGAAAAAACAACCCAGGGAATGGGAGCAAATATTTGCAAATCGTATATTGGAAAAGGACTTGAATCTAGAATATATAAAGAACATTTACAAGTCAGTGATAAATAGACAACCCAATTAAGAAATGAGCAAAGGATCTGAATAGACATTTCCCCAGAAAGATATATAAACGGCCAATAATAAGTATATGAAAAGATGCCTGACATCATTAGTCATCAGGGAAACACTAATCAAACCACAATGAGAAACCATTTCTTACCCACTAGGGTGGAATCAAAAAGTCAGATAACAAGTATTGGTGAAGTTATGGAGGAATCAGAATCCTCATACACCACTGATGGGAATGTAAAATGGTGCGTCTGCTTTGGAAACAGTCTGGCAGTTCTTCAAATGATTAAACACAGTTACCATATGACCCAGCAATCTCACTCCTAGGTATATACCCAAGAGAAATGAAAAGATATGACTACACAGAAACTTGTACCAAATGTTTATAGCAGCATTATTCATAATAGGCAAATAGTGGAAACAACCCAAATGTCCATGAATGGACAACCAGATAAGCAAAGTGTGGTATATCCATACAATGAAATATTATTCTGTACAAAAAGAAATGAAGTACTGATACATGCTACAACATAAATGAACCTTGAAAATCTTAAGTGAAAGAAGCCTGTCACAGAAGACCACATACTATACGATTCCATTCATATGAAAGTCCAGAATAGGAAAATCTATACAGATGGAAAGTAGATTAGTGGTTGCCTAGG
The DNA here is from genome assembly GCF_057802395.1 of Ceratotherium simum simum. Taxonomy (NCBI): domain Eukaryota; kingdom Metazoa; phylum Chordata; class Mammalia; order Perissodactyla; family Rhinocerotidae; genus Ceratotherium; species Ceratotherium simum. The sequence goes on from NC_141930.1 coordinate 16,014,042, forward strand.
GCTGGGAGTGGTGGAAGGGAAGATGGGGTGGGGAGGGTATATTGGTTAGTGTTCTCCAGAGAAACAGAACCAAAAGGATGTGTATATATATATAGAAAGAGATTATTTTAAGAAATTGACTCAAGCAATTATGAAGGCTGGTAAGTCCAAAATCTGCAAGGTGCCCAGCAGGCTGGAGATACAGGATGCTCTAGTTCAAGTCTGGAGGCCAGAACTGCCTCTTGCTCAGGGGAGGTCAGTCTTTTATTCTATTTCATTTTATTCTATTCTATTCTATCTACTGATTAGATGAGGCCCAGCCACGTTACGGAGGACAACCTGCTTTACTCAAAGTTCACCTATTTAAATGTTCATCTCATCCAAAAACACTCTCATAAAAACATCCAGAAAAATTTCTGACCATATATCTGGGCACTGTGGCCCAGCTAAGCTGACACACAAATTTTCACAGGAGTGATAGATAAATGTATGGGGTTACTTTCTGAAGTGATGAAAATGTTCTAAAATTGACTGTGGTAATGGTTGAACATATCTGTGAATACACTAAAAAACATTGAATTGAACACTTTAAATAGGTGAGTTGTATGTGAATTATATCTCAATAAAGCTGTTTTTAAAAAAAGAGCAGACTACCATAGTAATCTTCATATCCTTGAAGAGTGCAAAAAAGTTATCATACCTACATTTTTTTTAAAAGCACTTTTCATCAATAGACCACGAGGAAAACACAAATCACTCTCTGGAGTGGTGATCAATCAATTAAGCAACAGGTATTTACTAAGCCTTATCTTAGCACACTGCTGAACGTATAGAAAGCCCTCAGAAGTACACGCTGATGGATTGATTCATTGCCCCGAAAGGAATCAGATAATTTTCCTAGGGGTCTACGGAATAAAATATACTCTATTCACTTTTCAAGGGGTTCAGAAAAAGTAACAATACTCTGCTGTTATTGGAAACCACTGGAAACTCCATGTAAAGTCCTCGGAGGCACACAGAAATACAATCCCTGATCTATATAAGCTTACAGCCTAGTTAGCAAGACGCACTACTAGACACAAAACCAAAACTATAAGTGAAACTAGTGTTTAATCTTAAAGCAACCATAGCTAACGGGTTCTGTGGTCCTGAAAAAGATAAAAGAAATAATACTAAGCAACAAATATTTAATGAAATCCTACCATTCATATAAGTTCATGCACACATATGCACACCACACACACACATTCATGCATATTCCAAAGGCCAGAAAATGATTTGCAATTTAAGCCTTAATCCTGATCTCATTAATAACTAGTTGTGTTTAGCAGTCTCTGTAGATTATATTTTCTATATATTAGAAACAATACACACCACACAAGAAAAAGCTAATGAAAACTAAGATGTTACATGCAAAAGAATTAAACTTCTTTGCCATATAATTCCAAATTTTTTATATGAGTACTGCTATTTCATACATGTGGAAGCATTTTACAAAGGTATAATAATGACATCAAAACCAAGTTCAAAATATGTGGCATACTGTGGAAGAATATCAAAAATAGAAAATTTCAGGGATAGTTACAATCTATAAAACACGATCATGTATAGTATCTCACTGATTTTTCACAACAGCCCAGAGAGGGAGTTATTATGGTTGTATATAATTCTCACTCTACATATATAGAAACTTAGAGAGATTAAATGACTCATGAAGGTCGTCCAGGTAATAATGTCGGGGCAGGAATCAAACTCAGGTTTCTGGGCTTTCGAATCAAATTTTCTGCAATACAATGAAAAGCAATTGCTGGTTCAAGCCAAGAATTAGGACGACTCAGAAACGTGTCTATGGCTTGATAGCTATTATCTAACAAAAGGAAATTCTTAAAGAGCAGTAACAGCAGCGTTAAAGGCAGCTTTCAAGTTCTGTACCAGGTTAGGCAAAAAAGAAAGCATAACAACATCCCTGCAAACTACATCTTTTGATCTTTCTCTAGTCCTTTTCTACCATCAAAGCAACATACCTAGGAGAAAAGAATTTCAAATTCCCTACACTCTGTGGATCTTTATATTCCGTGATTTGAGTTTTAGTGTATACTAAGTTTAATATTTTTAAAAAGTGCTTAGGTCTCACTTTCACAAAATAAAAGGTGCATGGCTTAAAACAATAAATACTACTTAACTGTAGAATTGTCTCCATAACAAACTAAATCTATTATCAAACTGTAGTCTCTTTGGAAAACCACAAATGGTTCATGTTAACCCCAAAGATTACTAGGTATATGTACAAATGCCCACTTAGAAAAGTCCAACTTTTTTTATTGTGATCATGAAGTGGGCATCAGCCAGAGTTAGAGCTGCATTATACATCTCTGAGCCCCAAAATCATAAGGACAATCTTTGATTTATATTACAATTGAGAATAAACCTCAAGATATTGTACCGGAAATTAATGTTTGGCTTTGGTATTCTCATGGCTTGTAGCAATGATGTAGTTGGTGGTATAAACCAGGGAACCTAAGCAGCACATCCACTTTGTCTGTGGCTCTATTGCCCTCTAGTGGCTATTTTGAAACTAGTTATTAACAGCGATATTACCCTTCAAAAATCAGCAGTGGTTCTCAAAGCAGGGTGGGCCTACCAGCAGCATCAGCAGCATCTGGGAACGTCTTAGACATACAAATTTCAAGCCCCACCTAAGATCTGCTGAAAAGAAACTCTGTGGACGGTGCCCAGCAATCTGTTTTAATGGCCCCTCCAGGTGATTCTGATGCACACTAATGTTTGAGAACCACTAGTCGAAGGCAAGCGTTCCATTCGTATTGGAAGTAAATGTGAAAGCATATAGGTGCATGTGGTGGTTAATTTTATGTGCCAACTTGACTGGGCTAAGGGATGCCCAGATAGCTGGTAAACATTATTTTTGGGTGTGTCTGTGAGGGTATTTCTCAAAGAGATTATCATTTAAATTGGTGAACTGAATAAAGGAAATGCCATCCCCAATATGGGTGGGTATCACCCAATGTGTTGAGGACCTAAATAGAACAAAAAGTTGGAGGAAGGGCAAATTCGCTCCCTCTGCTTGATGTAAGACATCCATCTTCTCCCACCCTCAGACATGGTGCTCTGATTCTCAAGTTTTCAAACTCAGATCAGTGTTTACAACACTTAGCCCCACGATTCTTAGGCCTTCAGACTAGGACTGAATTATACCGCCAGCTTTTATGGCCCAGCTTGCAGACAGCAGATCATGGGACCTTCCAGCCTCCATAACCACATGAGCCAATTCCTATAACAAATCTCCTCTTACAAGTAGCTATATGTATCTTAGTGGTTCTGTTTCTCTGGAGAACCCTGACTAGCACAGTGCATATGAGTGTTCTTTTATGAGAGTATTGCTCATAATCACTCCTATGCTTTTTCTAGATTTCTAAAGGCCTTTTATATGTGCAGAATAATCTAGAAAAAGCTTACAATTAGTTGGGGAGATTTAAAAGTGCTATAAATCCATGCCTGAATGATATAGAAAACAACAGGATAAAACGAATAAAAGTGAATTCATTAGATATTAAAAGTTCATTTTAAGAACTTGCTAACTAGCCAAAACATCTGACCAGGATCCACCCATTTGTTTCTCAGCTCTAAAATCAATGGGAAAATGTTTATTGAATAGAATGAATATTCAGGTCAGGTTTGTGTGGGGCATTTAATAATCAAGCTCTTTTAGTAGATGTATATTATTGTCTACCCATTTTTTCCATTACATAAATTGCTACTTCCAATTACATATATTGTTAATTGAATTATTCAAACTACCAGTGACACAATCTCAGCCCTGTCCCGAGCTAAGGTCAAAAAATATTTGGGCCAGACTTTTTAAAAATTGTATTATGGGCAAATAATTTAATAATAATTTTAAAATCATGTATAACTCAGTGCCAGCTCCAGGCTGCTGATGGTCATTTAATATACTCATCGGATAAAGAGACCCTGGTTCCATAGAAAGTAAACTAGACTTGAGGTCAAAAAGTATGAGATTTGATCTGTCTGAACTTTGGCAAGTTACTTAAACACTATGAGGCCTGGCTTTCCCAACTAAATGTTAGTGATAACAATAATATCTATATTGTCTGGGTTTTGTGAGGGTCAAATAAGTAAGGATAAGAGAAGACTAAATGTTAAATAAAAGAAATTTAAAACATCATGTTTAAGCAAATATCACAGAAAGAATGGCAAATATTACAGAAAGATTATTGAAAATGTTATTGGTTAATAAAAAGATTGGCATAGCTCCCACTATACAAACACTCTCACAGGTAACCACTGAAAACTCTGGAAAAAATATAAAAAACAACTACCTAAAAGCACTCAAGAGCAAAGAAGCAGGCAAACATTGGAGAGGGGTCAACATTTGAGAGGAGGAATGGCACTGAATGAGGACAGATTCCAGTCAGCACACAGATTACACAAACTCAGAAAACCTGCAGTCTTGGGGCCGGCCCCGTGGCATAGCGGTTAAGTGCATGCGCTCCGCTACTGGCGGCCTGGGTTCGGATCCTGGGCATGCACTGACACACCACATGTCAGGCCATGCTGAGGCGGCGTCCCACATACAGCAACTAGCAGGATGTGCAACTACAACATACAATTATCTATTGGGGCTTTGTGGAGAAAAAGGGGAAAAAAGGAGGAAGATTGGCAATAGATGTTAGCTCAGGGCCAGTCTTCCTCAGCAAAAAGAGGAGGATTGGCATGGATGTTAGCTCAGGGCTGATCTTCCTCACAAAAAAACAAAAAGAAAACTTGCAGTCTTAATGGTTTTAAGGCCCAGAGGACAGAATATGGAGTAACCACAGCAGCTGAAAAGTGAGGGTGCAAATCCTAGAAAGGAGTCAACATCCTCACTCCATATATTAACTCTTCCCAAAAATTAACTTCAAGCAGCACACTGAAGGCTAAGCAAATCAAGATCATTGAGAGTTCAGAGTTTAAAGTTCAACTTAACTGCTTGCTAAAAGAAAAATATATATATTCTACTGAAGAACAAACAGAATCAAGACGGTCTAAAATGCATCATTCATAATATCCAGGACACAATTCAAAATTAGTAGCCATATGAGGAAATAGGAAAATGCAAGCCCTTCTCAAGAGAAAAGGCAATCAATCAATGGAGAGCAATCCTGAGATGACCCAGATATTGGAATTAGCAGACAAGGATTTCAAAGCATCTATTATAAGTACAATCAAGGATATAAAGTAAAACATGCTCATAATGAATAAAAAGATATAAAATCTTAGCAGAGAAATAGAAACCATAAAAAAGAACCAAATGAAAATTCTAGAACATAAAAATATATCTGAAATTTTTTTTTAAATCCATTGGATGAGCTTAATAGTAGATTGAAGATGAATGAAAAAGTCAATGAACTTGAAGACAAATCCAATATCAAGGACAGAGAAAATAAATTGGAAAAAAAAATGAACAAAATCTCAGGGGTCTGTGGGATAATATCACTAGGTCTAATATATGTGTTAGCAAAGTCCAAGAAAAGAGAGAAAGTGATAGAAAGAATATGTGAAGAATAATGGCCAGAAACTTTCCAAATATGGTGAAAGACTAAAATTTACAAGTTCAAGAAGCTCAGAGAACCCCAAGTAGGATAAATACAAAGAGAAACTACACCTGTTAACACAGTAGTCAAATTACTGCAAACCAAAAACTAAAGGTAAAATCTCAAAACAGCCAGAGAAAAACAACAAATTACATATGGGGGACAATGATTTGAATGATCACTAACTTCTCATCAGAAACAACAGAGGCCAGAATTTAGTGGAATAATCTTTTTTTTTTTATTGTGGTAACATTGGTTTATAACATTGTATAAATTTCAGGTGTACATCATTATACTTCTATTTCTGCATAGATTACTTCATGTTCACCACCCAAATACTAATTACAATCCATCACCACACATGTGCCTAATCATCACTTTCGCCCTCCTCCCTCCCCCCTTCTCCTCTGGTAAACACCAATCCAATCTCTGTCTCTATGTGTTTGTTTGTTGTTGTTGTTATCTTCTACTTAGGAGTGAGATCATATGGTATTTGACCTTCTCCCTCTGACTTATTTCACTTAGCATAATACCCTCAACGTCCATCCATGTTGTCACAAATGGCTGGATTTCTTCATTGCTTATGGCTGAGTAGTATTCCATTTAGTGAAATAATCTTTAAAATGTTTAAAGGGAAAAAAAAAATGTGTCAACCCAGAACTCTATATCCAGCAAAAATACAAGAATGAAGGAGAAATAAGGACATGTTCAGATACAGGCAGAAAAAAAAGAATTCATCAACAAAAACCTAAACTACAGAAAAATCCTAAAAGAAGTTCTCTAGCCTGAAGGGAAATGACAACACATGAACATTTAAACCTTCAAGAAGGAATAAAGAGCACTTTCATTTTATGACTCAAAGTCTTTTGATCCATTATGACAAAGATTCTGACTCAAGTGCTGCTAGGTGACCCTACTTCTTTTCCCATCTTCACTCTCTCAGACACGCATGTATACACATAACACCATAAATGAAGAGATAGGGAGATAAACAATGTTGGGTTCACACATACGAGGATCATGTGCCCAGAGTAAACTACAGATTCCCTAGCTCCTACAAGAGTAAATGGTTCTTCCACGCTGCCTAACTTTCTCAAAGAGTAGCACAGGGGACATCTTATTGAGTTTTATATACTCTATGTAAGTATATAAATATAACCATGTCTGTTATTCAATATTTACTTGTTTCATTTACTATAAAATGAAAATTACAAACACTATAGTCAGCATTCTGAAAGATAGCTTGTCGGTTTCTGTAAATGCTTCAGTATGTAACTCTATTCTGGACTTGTTTTGTATCCACGACAGTACCTAGGAGGGTGCTGGGCACATTTACTTATTGTTTTCAAATAGCTTGATAGTTGAAATTTGTTGTATTCAGTAAGTTCACTCTTCTTTCCAAAAGCTATACAGTAGTTTTATATTAAGGTATAAGACTAAATGTGGAAATGGCAATTCTTTCTCTTGGCGATAGAGAAGGCTACTGTTTGAGGACTCGTTCATTAAGAAGTGACCCAAGGAAAATAAAAAGGAACTGAAAAAGAAAAAAAATTGATGGAAAAAACTTCATTATTTCCAGGAGTTCACTCTAATCCAATTGCCCTCCCTGTTACTCCTAGGACCAAAATTTACTTCTTGCTAAAGGGAATAATGCATAAAACTATTGAAATATGATTTACTTCAAGTCCTATTCCCATTTTTTAATTAGGTTATTTTGGGGGTTTTTTGTTGTTCAGTTGTAGTTCTTTCTACATTTTGGATATAACCCCTTAATCAGATATAGACATTTCCCCAAAGAAGATATACAAATAGCTAACAGGTATATGAAAAGATGCTCAACATCACTAATAGAGAAATCTAAATCAAAACCACCAAGAGATATCACCTCACACCCATTAGGATAGTCACTATCCAAAAAACAGAAAATAACCAGTGCTGGTGAGGATGTGGAGAAATTGAGACCCTTGTGCACTGTTGGTGGAATTATAAAATGGTACAGCCACTGTAGAAAACAATATGGAGGTTACTCAAAAGATTAGAAATAGAATTGCCATATGATCTAGTCATCCCAGTTCTGGGGATATATCCAAAAGAGTTGAAAGCATGATCTTGGAGAGATATTTGCAAACCCATGTTCATTACAGCATTATTCACAATACCTAAGAGGTGGAAGCAACCCAGTGATGGATAAATAGGGAAAATGTGGCATATACATACAATGGAATATCCTGGCACATACTACAACATGGATGAACATTGAGGACATTAGGCTAAGTGAAATAAGCAGACACAAAAAGACAAATACTGTATGATTCCACTTATATGAGGTATCTTAAGCAGTCAAATTCATATAAACAGAAAATAGAATTCTGGTTGCCAGGGGCTGGAGAGAGAAGGAAATAGGGAGTTGTTGTTCAACGGGAACAGTCTCAGTTTTGCAAGATAAAGTTAAAAGAGATGCATAACAAGGTGAATATAGTTAACACTACTACCCTGAACACTTACAAATGGTTAAGATGGCAAATTTTATGTTTTCTTGTCTTCCTCTTTCCCTCCTTTCCCTTTTCCTCTACTCAATTTGTCCCCAACTCAAAATATATGCACCGAACCAAGACAACAGAGGAAAGAAGAAGGAGTGTTTTGCTCTCCTCTTCCTTTTGCAATTCTCCACAACAGGTGCATCAGTTTTTGTTCAGGAACAATGAGGAAAAAGTTGGAGGGAAGCTCAACTCCAGCCTCCTAATTATGGGAACTAGACCACTTCTTCCAATTCAGGCTCCAGATGGCAACTCCACCAGGCAATAGGCAAGTATATCGGAATACCCAAGACCTTCAAAACCAAATAAGAAATTAATTTAAATAATAAAAATATTATTATGCTCGGGGCCAGCCCAGTGGTGTAGCTGTTAAGTTCACACACTCCACTTCCTCGGCCCAAGGTTCACGGGTTCAGATCCCAGGCATGGACCTACACGCTGCTTGTCAAGCCATGCTGTGGCGGCGTCCCATATAAAGTAGAGGAAGATGGGCACGGATGTTAGCCCAGGGCCAATCTTCTTCAGCAAAAAGAGGAGAATTGGCAACCGATGTTAGCTCAGGGCTGATCTTCCTCACACACACAAAAATATATATATATTATTATGTTCTCTCACATTCATAATTAATGTACCAGAACTGATCTCAAATTAAACAATGCAAATATAAGAAACACACAAACATACACAAAACGTTTTCTTTACTAAACAATGAAACAAAAAATAAGAAAACATACATCTTAAGTGAATAGCTTATTCCATAAGGAAATATTTCATTCTACAGTCTCTTTGAACTGACTGTCCATCAATCTCGTCAGGTTTTGTTTCTTCATTTCTGTTTGGGTGCAAAGTCCCATAATAAACAATAAGAAAAATAATTCCAAGGAGAAGAGTAAGAGCTATAGTGATACTGATAGGTATAAAATAGTCTGAAGTAAAAACAGAAAGTGAGCAAACCCAGAGCACAATTAATATCCCCAATGTGGCCAGTACCCTTACAATATAATAACAAGACATTGGAAATTTGGTATTCTGTCCCTTAACATTAAAAAATGTAAAGATAAGGATGAATCCAACGACAATCCTGTATAAGAATTCCATACCTATGGAAGCACAAAACTGAGTTTGCTTTTTAAATGCCCACAAGATACCCAAAAACCAAAGCAATAACAACAGAAATACAGCAATCTTAACATTTAAGAATAAAAGAAGTACAACACTCAGCATCCAAGATAATAATGTAAACAATTTGTAAAAGAGATATGTGAGTTTGGGACAGAATCCATTAAGGAGATTTTTATCAGGCAAGGATTTTCTTAAAGCTACTTGATAATCAACAGTCGACCAAGAAATAGCACAGCATGAGACCACGATGGCTGCATCTGCAAAACAAAAAATTTCAAAAAGATATATTGTTATAGAAATAATAATAGCAATATTAATTACTATATGCCATACATGGCTTATCTGTATATACATACACCCACAAACACGTCAGGCACTTTATATGCTCATCTCACCTAATCCTTTGAAATAGATATTAATATTCCCATATTACATACGAGGGAATTGATGCTTGGAAAATATACATTACTTGACCCAGGTCATACAACTAACAAGTTGCAGAGAGCTGAGATCTGAGCCTAAATCTGCCTGATTCCAAAGTTGGTGTACTTAACCACTACATTAGACTGGTTTATAAGATTTTGAATAAATTCATTGGACAAATTTTATTGAGCAACCAGTATTGTGGAAACTGCACACTCTGGAAGTTCTCTAAGAGACTAGAGTTATAGTCCTAGCTTTTCCAGTCTTTTTGGCTTTGATCTTGGGCATATACCTAATTCACTAAGAGAAAGCATCAAGCGGGGGTGGGGGGGGTAGGAAGGAATGGAGGAAGGGAGGTTAAACAGAAAATTTAACTTAAGTATGAGGTACCAACAAGTTCAATTTCACATATCTTTAAGATAATGGATCAAATGAGTAAATATGTTCTAAAACTTACACATTTCTGTAGGCTTGACATCTTTACCCCATTTTCCCCCCAACAAATAACAGAAGAGTAAGTTCATTACTACCTTGGAAAGGCATGTCGTTAGCCCCACTGTCAAAGCTGGGGACTTTTACAAAACTGAAAGCAAAGATATTAGAGAATGAGAAAGAAATAATTTAGAGCAGAATACAGAATGTTAGTCATTCTCATTTAGCCTCATTGGAGGTCTATATATTAGGACAAAGAGGCAGACAAGCTAGATTTACCTATTGAAGAGAATTATGAGGATTATAAAAGCCTCTGTCCACTCTACTGGTTTTAGCACATACCACTCTGGATCACACAATTAGTGGAACTTCTTGTCTTTTCTTTCAATTCAAAAATATTTGAATTAAAGCATTGCTTTCCCAGTAAATTTCCCCGTGATGTCTTTTTTATAACTGATTTTCATTTCTACCAAATTGACACATATACATAGTTTTAAAAAGTCAAAGTACTACAGAACTTATAAGAAAAAGAGCAGAACCTTGCTCTACCCCTCCTTACCTCTCAGTTGCAACCCCCATAAAAAATCACTATCAATTCTTCTAGCTTTTCTTCTGACATTTACTATCATATTTCTAAAGAAAACACATATTCTGCTATTTCTTAATTTATCTGCTTTAGACACTACTCATTGATTTCCTATTTGGGAAGAAAAAAATTCAGCACATATACACACCCTCCTTGCATTTTCCTCTCCCCTAATCTGCCCAAAAGAGTAACATCACAATTTTCGTAAAATCAATATTCAGTGTTTATCTTATTATGACTGTATAAGTACAGCGTGTTTTTTTACTGCTCAGCCAAGTACTGCATTCTGATTATATTTTCTTTCTTTTAAAACTTTTCATTGTTTCCTTACTTGCTTATTTTTCATGACCCTATCAGCACAGCAGTCCCCCCTTATCAGCAGGGGATACATTCTAAGACCCCCAGTGGATGCCTGGAACAGCAGATAGCAATGAACCCTCTACGTACTATGTTTTTTCCTATACATACACACCTATGATAAAGCTTAATTTATAAACTAGGCTCAGTAAGAGATTAATGGCACTTTGGGGCCATTATTAAGTAAAATAAGGGTTACTTTAACACAAGCACTGTGATACCGTGACAGTCAATCTGATAACTGAGATGGCTACTAAGTAATCAATAGGCAGGTAGCGTATTCAGTGTGCTTACACTGGACAAAGGGATGATTCATGTCCTGGGTGAGACGGAGCGGGTTGGTGCAAGATTTCATTACCTACTCAGAATAGCACACAATTTAAAACTTATGAATTGTTTATTTCTGGAATTTCCCATTTAATATTTTCAGAGTGCAGAAAGCGAAACCATGGATAAGGGAGGACTACTATATTTCTTAGAAAACTCTTCAAATTAATTAATTAATAAAACTCTCCTACAGACATCTGTTAGTTCTTTTTTTTTTTTCCAAGAATATGATCTTCCTGCTCTAAGATTGTTGTTCTCAAGGTTTGCTTCCCATCTTTCCAGAACCTCCCTTCACCTCTTTTCTGTGGTGACTTCCTATTTCCTGTTCTCATATTTCTTTCTTGCTTTATTCTCATGTTTTGATCAAGAATTCTCCAGAGATTTCTGAGAAAAGTTGCACCTAAGCTAAATTTTTTGAGACCAGGTATGTTTCAAAATGTCTTTATTCTACCCTTATACTTGATACACGGTTTTGCTAGAAATAGAATTCAAAGTTAAAAAATGTTTTCTACTGAAACTTTGAAGTCATTGCTCTATTAAGTTCTAATTTCAGGTGTTATGGATAAGAATTTCCATGCCATTCAGTTTCTCTAACCTTAAGCAATCTTTTTTTCTCTTAAATCTTCTAGAATCTTATCTTTATCTTTGCTTCTCTGAAATGTTATAATGATGGGCTTGGTATGGGCCATTTTTCTTCACCCTTTCAATCTAATAACCCACGTCCCTCAGTGAGATGCTGTTTTTATTCTTTGGTGGTTTCTCTAGAAATAACAATATGCATATTAAACATATCCAAGTTTAAAGTTAATTAATGTTACCCAGAGGTGAATTTACCATGAAGGTAGTGAAGCTTAAATTTCAGAGACTCATGCTTTCCCAAGCTCCTTCCAAACCTGGCAAAGCCCTGGCAATGTGGTCACTTTGTCAGATATTTTTATAAAATTTGGAATAATAAGACATTTTAACTGCAGTTGATTAAATTCCCTATCTCTACTCCTACTTACTCTCTCTCACATTTTCCCTCAGTGTTTTGAAGCAGCTGTGGTCATTCTGGGGATCTGACCAAAGGAAAATTGAGTTGAGAATACATTTAGTTTAGGTTTAGGGGGATATGTTTACAAGATTTGCTTGAATAATTAAGACTAGTAAGTGACAGAGCTAGGATTCTCAGGCAGTTTGCCTGATCTTAACACTTCACTATATTGCCATCAATAGGCCTTAGATTCCTTAAAGTTAAGGCATGATGGTTGGTCTATCCTCATCCAGTTAACACTATTAGCTTGAAGCTATTTCCCATTTCCCACTTACCTACCTGCTTCCAACATATTTTTTCTGATCATTTTGGTAACCTAACCTGTACATTATTCTCTATCCAAACTAAATTCCTTGTCTTAGCCAAACCATGCCTTTGCTTATGCATTTCTCTCAGTCTGAAATGACCTTGCCCAATCACATCTAAAAAGATTCTTATTAATTTCTTTCTGATTTGACATTACTGACACCAGTGAAGAAAACATGACTCCCAATATTCACTAAATGAGCCACTGACAGTTAACTAGTGTTGTCAATTCAAACAGTATTTCAAATTAGTTATTTCATCCAAAAAAAATCTTGCTATCCTCTGATCTTACAGCATATTACTGAAGAAATTGGTAGAGTTTTTCCCAAATTGAAAACAATCCAAAAAATATAGATGATATTATCAATAATTTGTGAAGTTGGAAGAAAATTTTCTAAATTAAAAATAATAAGAAAACAAATTTCAATCAACTATGCTAGAAAAAAGATTGAATTTTTCTATTCTCTCTATGGAAATTGTAACATCATCATCAAATCAAAAGCCAGTCAGAGAGTATGCAGACAGAAAATTATT